>NW_019244864.1:0-1529 GCF_002742605.1 Olea europaea var. sylvestris | reverse complement strand
AGCCAACAAGGTTGAAGTTATTTTCCTTTTTGAACTCAATGCCTTGATTTTTTGTACCTTTAAGGTATCTCAAAATTCTTTTTACCGCCGTAAACGTATCTCAAAATTCTTTTTGCCGCCGTAAAGTGATTCTTGCTTGGTTCATTCATGAACCTGGAAAGTAAACTCACTGATTGAGTGATATCCGGCCTTGTGTTGAGGTAGATGAGTGAACCAATTAACTTTCGGTAGAGTGTAGCATCTACTTTTTCAGCATCATCATTGACTTGGAATTTTTCATTCGGCCCCATTGGAGTAGAGACTGGCTTGCACTGGTTCATGCTGGATTTTTCTAGAAGATCATCAATATACTTCTCTTGAGATAAAAAAATTCTTCCCGGGCTTTGTTTGACTTGGATGCCAAGAAAGTATTTCATTTGACCCAAGTCACTCATCTCAAAGTCTCTCATCATCTTTTTCTTGAATTCTTCCACCATGCTTTTACTTGTACCAAAGTATAGAAGATCATCCACATAAAGACATACTACAAGAAAGTCTCTTCCAAGATTATTGACATATAGAGATGATTCACTCGTGCTTCGATTGAATCCATTTTGGATGAAATAGCTATTGATTTTGCTATTCCATGCTCGCGGCGCTTGCTTTAAACCATAAAGTGCCTTGTATAAACGATAGACTTTTCCTTCTTGTCCTTTGATTTCAAATCCTTCGGGTTGCTCGACATAAACTTCTTCTTGAATTTCACCATTTAAGAATGCCGATTTTACATCAAGTTGATAAACACATATCTCCAATTGAGCTGCCAGTGTCAAAACAGTACGAATTGTCTCCATTCTTGCAACCGGAGCATATGTTTCAGTGTAATCAATTTCGGGCTGTTGAGAATACCCTTTTGCAACAAGACGTGCTTTGTGCTTTTGGATCGACCTATCTTCATTGTATTTTATTTTATAGACCCACTTGAGTCCAATGATTTTCTTCCCTTCTGGCAAGGCAACAAGCTTCCAAGTTTTGTTTTTCTCGATTGTGGACATTTCTTCATTCATGGCTTTTGTCCAACATACTTCTTTTGAGGCTTCTTCAAATGATTGTGGTTCACTAGAGAACAACCCAAGTTCACATGACTCATATATGTCTTGTAGTGAACGTGTCTTTCTTGGAGGGCTTTCTGCATCAGATTCTTCCTCACTTCTTGGAGTAGGGTTTGGATTATGCTCTAAATTTCCAACTTGTGACGGACCTGCTTGAAATGTTAATGGATCAACAAAATGGTATGGTGTCTGGTCCACAACTTCTTTCCCTTTCCAATCCCAAGATGCAGCTTCATCAAAAACAACGTCTCGTGAAACTATAATTTTGTTTGTAGTTGGATCTAATAACCGATATCCTTTAGATTCATTACTATATCCAACAAAGACAAGTTTTTGTCCTTTCTCGTCAAATTTATCTCGATTTTGAGAAGGGATAAGAGCATAAGCAATGCTGCCAAATATTTTGAAGTGATCAACCATTGGCTTCTTTTTGTTCCA
>NW_019244863.1:0-1529 GCF_002742605.1 Olea europaea var. sylvestris | reverse complement strand
GGTTTTCGATTTCATGATAACTTCGGGTTTGTTCATTTTTGGCGAATTGCTAGTCTAATTCGATTGGAATCTAGCCAATGAAAAGTTGTTTTTGATTTCATGATACCTTCGGGTTTGTTCGTTTTTGGCGAATTGCTAGTCTAATTCGATTGGAATCGAGGCAATGAATAGTGGTTTTTCATTTCATGATAACTTTGGGTTTGTTCATTTTTGTCGAATCGCTAGTCTAATTTGATTGGAATCGAGCCAATGAAAAGTGGTTTTTCATTTCATGATAACTTCGGGTTTGTTCATTTATGGCGAATTGCTAGTCTAATTCGATTGGTATCAAGCGAAAGAAAAGTGGTTTTTTGTTTCTTGGCAACTTCGGGTTTGTTCATTTTTGGCAAATGGCTAGTCTAATTCAATTGGAATCTGGCCAATGAAAAGGGTTTTTGATTTCACGATAACTTCAGGTTTGTTCATTTTTGGCGAATTACTAGTCCAAATCGTTTGGAATCAATCCAATGAAAAGTGGTTTCTCATTTCATGATAACTTCGTGTTTGTTCGTTTTGGCGAATTTCTAGTCTAATTCAATTGGAATCGAGCCAAAGAAAAGTTGTTTTTCATTTCATGATAACTTCAGGTTTGTTCATTTTTGGCTAAGTGCTAGTCTAAATCGATTGGAATCGAACCAATAAAAAGTGGATTTTCATTTCGTGATAACTTCAGGTTTGCTGATTTTGGCGAATTGCTGGTCTAATTCGATTGTAATTGAGCTAATGAAAAGTGGTTTTTCATTTCATGATAACTTCGAGTTTGTTCATTTTTGGCGAATTGCTAGTCTAATTTGATTGGAATCGAGCCAAAGAAAAGTGATTTTTCATTTCTTGATAACTTCGGATGTGTTCGTTTTTGGCGAATTGCTATTCTAATTCGATTCGAATCTAACTAATGAAAAGTGGTTTTAGATTTCATGATAACTTTGGGTTTGTTCGTTTTTAGCGAATTGCTAGTCTAATTAGATTGGAATTGAGCCAATGAAAAGTGGTTTTTCATTTCATGATAACTCCGGGTTTGTTCATTTTTGGCTAATTGCTAGTCTAAATCGATTGGAATCGAGTAATTGAAAAGTGGTTTTTCATTTCATGATAACTTCAGGTTTGTTCTTTTTTTGGCGAATTGCTAGTCAAAATCGATTGGAATCGAGCCAATATAAAGTTGTTTTTGATTTCATTATACCTTCGGGTTTGTTCATTTTTGGCGAATTGCTAGTCTAAATCGATTGGAATCGAGCCATTGAAAAGTTGTTTTTCATTTCATGATAACTTCGGGTTTGTTCATTTTTGGTGAATTGCTAGTCTAATTCGATTTGAATCGAGCCTAAGAAAAGGGGATTTTCATTTCTTGATAACTTCGGGCTTGTTCGTTTTTGGCGAATTGCTAGTCTAATTCGATTGGAATCCATCTAATGAAAAGTGATTTTTGATTTCATGATAACTTCGAGTTTGTTCATTTTTGGCGAATTACTAGTCTAAATTGATTGGAA
>NW_019244862.1:0-1529 GCF_002742605.1 Olea europaea var. sylvestris | reverse complement strand
AATGTTTTTTCTGCTTTTTCCTTGGAAGTACATTGAATGTGCATTTTATTCTATGGGACCACAATTTCTTTGTTTGGAGCCAAATTCATATATGTTTCTATTCTTATATTGCATCTTTTTTAATTTTCTTTTGAATTACATTTTTATCCTTTTTTCTTGAATCTGCATTTTCTTGTCTAGGATAATAATTTCTTCATTTGGGACAATATTCATGCTCATTTATATGCTCATATTGTATATGTGGAGTTGTTTGGAAAGCCCTAATCTATTGTTTCAATGCAGACCCTACCTTTGACGAAAAGACCACATGATGATTCAGATTATGAGGTTAATGATGATGGTTTTCATGTTGACACGAATGCACCGAATGTGTTGTAGTGAGATTTATTGCACACCTTACGCTTGAATTCGAGGTTGCAAGTACAGAGGAGTTAAGATCATATGATGCTTATTGTGCTAGTGAAGAGGATCTGCGTACTGATGATTCTTCTAGTGAAGAAAAGAATCATCATTTTCCCATTTATGATGCTGAAGATGAAAAGTATGATCTATAGTTAGAGGTTGGGAAGGAGTTCAAATATATTGAGGAGGTTATACAAGTTTTTCGGAATCATGGGGTTACAACTAGGCACAATCTTATATTTAGGCCGAATGATAATGAGACGGCACATGCCATATGGAAAAAAGACAACAATAAATTTAGGATTTGGGAGTAATTCAGGGCACAAATGCACGAGGGACAAAACAAATAGGCGTCGTATATAGCTGAAAGGTATTTGGAGCTTTCAAAGTTGATCCTAATTAGAAGACTAGATTGATTATGATGGCTATGAAGGATGATTTGAAGTTGACAATCAGAAACGTTAATACCTGGAGGACTAGAAGATATGCTAGAATATCTTTAACTAAACTAAACTTTAACTCCATGATTAGAAACTTTCATTGTGTCTACGATCTATTTGATTTTACAATAGTGCCAAAAAATTTTGGAATAAAGGAAGAATAAGCAAGTCAAAGGGTCAAAATTAACAAACCTGAGTTCCTCCAGCAACCGTGAAAGACACTTCACGTAATGCAGGAGGAAAAGACGGCACATATCCGAGTCACATTCTGAAACTAGATCTTACTGTATCATGCCAACTTGGGTCTAATGGAATTTTCCCATGAGTTTTTCTTAAGGAATGTCCATGTATTGAGAAGTGAGAGGTCAAGTAAGAGTAGGTCAGGAACATCAACAACAACGACAAATAGTCCGAACATCTATGATGAAATCCAAGATTTCAGCTGGGAGTTTGGGACAACTCTTAGGGTTCACTGATTTGGGGCCCAATTTGGGTTTCAGTTTGGAACAGTTCTTTCATGGGTCGAGAAACGTATTTATCAATACACGGGACCTTTTTGCACTTTTGGTCCATTGGGCCTAATTTAAAGAATTAATCTATTTGTACATGGAGGTTTACACTCCGGTTGACACGGTCCCACCCGACCTCTCACATGGAAGAGATCGGGGTCCACACCCAAATGTGTGG
>NW_019244861.1:0-1529 GCF_002742605.1 Olea europaea var. sylvestris | reverse complement strand
AGAAGTGTTGGATAGAAAATTAAAAAAGAAAAATCGCACTATGGGCAATTTTGTCATTTGTCGCGACGGAGTCGGAAGGGGCCAAAATTTGGCAGGTCGATTAGAAACGGCCCGAGAAATTGTACTCGGGGCACAGACCTGGGATCACGGGATTTTAGCCAAATTCATTCGTTTAGGCCTCCGAATAATTAATTTCTGTATTAATTATGTCAGGTTGAAAAAGTGTTGGACAGAAAATTAACAAATAAAAACCCCACCAGGGGCAATTTTGTCATTTGTCGCGATGGTGTCGGAATGGACCAAAATTTGGCAGGTTGACTGGAAACGGCCGCAGAAATTGAAGTTGGGGCAAAGACTCGGGATCACGAGATTTTAGCCAAATTCCTTTATTTAGGCCTTCGAATAATTAATTTCCGTTATAATTATGTCAGGTTGAAGAAGTGTTGGACAGAAAATTAAAAAAGAAAAATCGCACAACGGGCAATTTCGTCATTTGTCGCGATGGTGTCGAAATGGGCTGAAATTTGGCCGGCTGATTGGAAACGGCCTGAGAAATTGGACTCGGGGCACAGACCTTGGATCACGGGATTTTAGCCAAATTCATTCGTTTAGGCCTCCGAATAATTAATTTCTATATTAATTATGTTAGGTTGAAGAAGTGTTGGATAGAAAATTAACAAAGAAAAACTGCACCAGGGGAAATTTCGTCATTTGTCGCGACAGTTTCGGAATAGACTGAAATTTGGCAGGTTGATTGGAAATGGCCCGAGAGATTGGACTCGGGGCACATTCCCAGGGTCACGGGATTTTAGCCAAATTCCTTCGTTTAGGTCTCCGAATAATTAATTTCCGTGTTAATTATCTCAGGCTGAAGAAGTGTTGGACAGAAAATAAACAAAAAAACTGCACTAGTGGCAATTTTGTCATTTGTCACGACGGTGTCGGAATGGGCCAAAATTTGGCAGGTTGATTGGAAACGGCCCCGGAAATTGGAGTTGGGGCACAGACCCGGGATCACGGGATTTTAGCCAAATTCATTCATTTAGGCCTCCGAATAATTAATTTCCACAGTAATTATGTCAGGTTGAAGAAATGTTGGGTAGAAAATTAAAAAAGAAACACCACACCAGGGGCAATTTCGTCATTTGTCGCGACGGTGTCGGAATGGGCTGAAATTTGGCTGGTTGATTGGAAACGGCACCAGAAATTGGACTCGGGGCACAGACCCGAGATCATGGGATTTTAGCCGAATTCCTTCGTTTAGGCCCCCGAATAATTAATTTCCATATTAATTATGTTAGTTTGAAGAAGTGTTGGATAGAAAATTAACAAAGAAAAATCGCACCAGGGGCAATTTCGTCATTTGTCGTGACGGTGTCAGAATGGGCCAAAATTTGGCAGGTTGATTGGAAACGGCCCGAGAAATTGGACTCAGGGCATATACTAGAGATCACGGGATTTTAGCCAAATTCCATCGTTTAGGCCTCCGAATAATTAATTTTCGTATTAATTATGTCAGGCTGAAGTAG
>NW_019244860.1:0-1529 GCF_002742605.1 Olea europaea var. sylvestris | reverse complement strand
GCTCATTCTTTAGAAAATAGGCTTAAATCCCTCATACGTCACGACGAAGTCTTGAGATCAATCCAAAACGGTCGCTACATTTCCAAATAGTACTTATGGGCCCAAGACGGACACCATGTGCAAAATTTACACTCAATTATTCGTACGCCGACTATCCAAGCGTTCGAAATATTCAAGTGCTCCTTCTTTAGAAAAATGGCTAAAATCCCTCGTACGTCACGAAGAAGTGGTGAGATCAATCCAAAATGGTCGCTACATTTCCAAAAAGTACTTATGGGCCCAAAACGGACACCGTGTGGAAAGGTTACGCTCAATTCTTCGTACGCCGACTATCCAAGCATTCGAAATATTCAAGTGCTCATTCCTTCGAAAAATGGCTCAAATCCCTCATACGTCACGACGAAGTTGTGAGTTCAATCCAAAACGGTTGCTACATTTCCAAAAAGTACTTATGGGCCCAAATTAGATGACGTGTGCAAAAGTTACGCTCAATTCTTTCGTACGCCGACTCACCAAGCGTTCCAAATATGCAAGGGCTCATTCTATAGAAAAAGGCCGAAATCACTCATACGTCACGACGAAGTCTTGAGTTCAATCCAAAACGGTCGCTACATTTCCAAAAAGTACTTATGGGCCCAAAACGGACACCGTGTGCAAAAGTTGCGCTCAATTCTTCGTGCGCCGACTCCCCAAGCGTTCCAAAAGTACAAGTGCCCATTCTTTAGAAAATAGGCTGAAATCCCTCATACGTCACGACGAAGTCTTGAGTTCAATCCAAAACGGTCGCTAAATTTCCAAAAAGTACTTATGTTCCCAAAACGGACACCGTGTACAAAAGTTACGCTCAATTCTTCGTACGTCGACTCTCCAAGCGTTCCAAATATGCAAGTGCTCATTCTTTAGAAAAAAAGCGGAAATCACTCATACGTCACGACGAAGTCTTGAGTTTAATCCAAAACGGTCGCTACATTTCCAAAAAGTACTTATGGGCCCAAGACGGACACCGTGTGCAAAAGTTACGCTCCATTGTTCGTACACCGACTCTCCAAGCGTTCCAAATATGTAAGTGCTCATTCTATAGAAAAAGGCCGAAATCCCTCATACGTCACGACGAAGTCTTGAGTTCAATCCAAAATGGTCGCTACATTTCCAAAAAGTACTTATGTCCCCAAAACGGACACCGTGTGCAAAAGTTGCGCTCAATTCTTCGTACGCCGACTCCCCAAGCGTTCCAAAAATACAAGTGATCATTCTTTAGAAAATAGGCCGAAACCCCTCAGACGTCACGACGAAGTCTTGAGTTCAATCCAAAACGATCGCTACATTTCGAAAAAGTACTTTTGGGCCCAAAACGGACACCGTGTGCAAAAGTTACGTTCAATTCTTCGTACGTCGACTCTCCAAGCTTTCCGAATATGCAAGTGCCCATTCTTTAGAAAAAAAGCCAAAATCCCTCATACGTCACGACGAAGTCTTGAGTTCAATCCAAAACGGTCGCTACATTACCAAAAAGTACTTATGGGCCCAAA
>NW_019244859.1:0-1529 GCF_002742605.1 Olea europaea var. sylvestris | reverse complement strand
GCCGAAGTGACTCTATTCTTTTTTTCGAGGTGGTTTACCTTTTGCTGTCGAGCTCCTTAAGTATCCGAAGTCCTTTACAACCAAAAAAGGGTTGGGCAAGCACGTCTTCGAAATTGACTATTGATGTGAGCTGATGTGATGTGCGTAATTAATAAGTGTTAGGAATGTCAGCCTAGGTTTGTAGAGTGGCTGACCTCTTGTCAAAAGTCTATCAATGTAATTAATGTGGAAAAGAGTTGATGTGACATAAAGGGTCGGCAGATCAAGCCACGTGAATTCAATCCAACGGTAACCACGTCGGCCTGGTCACTATAAATAAGCAATTCTTGTATTAGTTAAAGGGGTCTTGGAAATATATAGACAAGAGGATACAATATACTTCCATTGCCACTATTCATTTTCTTCTACAAACATATTGTTTACAATTTACATACGGTAAACTACACCCACGTGTACATCGTCTTTTAACGACACCCGTTGGCCATTTTCGAAGGTCAACAGATTGGCACCATCTGTGGAAATTTTGGAACAGCTAAACCATGAGAACATTATAGAAGAGGAAATGAAATCTGAGTTTTCAGAAAAGGTCAAGAAGGAAAACCTTTAAGTAAAAAAAAAAAATCTTTGAATAAAAGAAAACAACTCCTGAAACGGAGCCAAAGAAAGGCTATCCACCAAAAAGGGACAACCATGAGTCCGAAAAAGAAAGAAATCGCGCTAAAGCAGGCTAAAGAACGCGTTGGCGAGGAGGCATCCTAAAAAAGTTCCCCAATAATCTAAGAGTCGTTGCCAGCCACCAAAGAAGGGGCTTGAGGAGCAGGCCCAAGCTATTAGCAAGGCTCACGAGAGATTTAGCCGTTGTCACCGCAAATGTGAGGACAATCTCCCGATAAAACACTGCAATGTGAAAACTACTGAAGCGCATGCAAAGTCAACTGGCCAACTCCTCACAAAACGAGGAGGCCGTTCTACTACAAAGAGAGATGAATGTAGACATGGTTGCTAACTACGGCTAAATAACTAAGAAGACTGCCATTCCATTGGGATGCAGTAGGGCTAACACGCCATAGAGATTGGCCAGTGTCTTCGATGGGCTTGGTCCTACAAGAAATAGACGCGGCCGATCCCCCATTCCGCCCACTCAAGCCAGGCGTCCTCCTATTTTCTTGAATAGGCCACATCTATTAAACTCCTTTTTAGAGAAAAATCAGCATGGACAACCTCAACTAGGAATAGGCGTGAAAGACGAGCTGCACTAGCTCAGATACAGACCAATCGAGATTGATTACACGAGGAGAAAAGGCATAGGCCCAGGAAAGCCCTCTCACAGAAAGAGGCGCTAAGACATATAAATACCAGGTCGGACATCACAAACCTGACCGACATGAGTCGACCTTCGCAGCAATGTCGACTCATGTCGGTGAACTAAGGACATAAATCCCACATAAAAGTTATACGTTGTCTTCCCCATCCCATCCAAGAGATATAGTTAGGAGACAGAAGTCATCAGTACTATCTCGTGAAAAAGA
>NW_019244858.1:85434-87571 GCF_002742605.1 Olea europaea var. sylvestris | reverse complement strand
ATCAGATTTATGCTTCAAACTTTTTCCATCGTATTCTCATTTTCAAATTAACATAAAGTATTCCAGATTATGATTTATTTCCAATTTTTTTTTTTAAGATGCAGTAAAAAGACTCATTTGCCCGTTGTATTTTTACATAAGTATAATGTCATTCATATTAAAAACATTTTGAAATAACCATCACATTTCATATAGACAGTTTGTAAGCCGAGCTTACAAATATGAAGTTAAGAGACGAGGCTGATAACTAGTTCTTAATGGGACTTGAGAATTGACATTTGAGCACAAGTGTACTAAAAACAGATGTATAAACATGAATAAGATCAAACGGAGGACTGAAATTCCGTCTAAATTTCTCAAATAACAAAGACATTTTTAAGTATACGAGTCGTGCAGTGAAAAATACAAGTTCAGACTGTTAAGGAGAAGAGAAGATGCTAAAACAATACCAATAATATATAATAGAACAAAAGAATTTCTCACTATTTTCTCTTTCGGTCAATTAAGTAACACTGGAAACTGAATAAGCAAACTGGAAAAATAGTGGATAGCCCAGAATTGATGAAGTTTTCTTAGTATTGTCCCGAGACACGCAGTATTAGATGGAATAAAAGCAGTAACTCTGCATCAGACGAACCTTCCGAGCTATTTACATTTTCATCATAGCTTGAAAGCTCCAAGGAAACCGGATATCTTCTTGCCTTAACACCACGGGAAGCAGCACTTCTGCGTAAGAGGAGGCAAAAAGGATATGGCTCCAATCAAAAATCATGAGAAACGATAAGATTCTTGAAAACGAGAAATGATGAAAAAAGAAGAAGAAAAAACCTTATGATTCTTGGACTGATGATTTTGAGATGGATGCTTTGGAGTGCTCGACACATTTCCAGCCCCATTATTCCTTTCCTCTCGTACTTTGTTGAAAATATGAGTAAAATTTTCGGCGGATTGAGGATCATTCTCCCATTCTCCAAATACTGGAACAGCAGCACCTCTATCGGGCTGTCATTGGCAATGCATTCATTAAAGAGTGGCAATAAGTCAAGCTCAGTGAGAGGGCATTATATCCTCGATCAGTTTTGGTAATAAACAGGGAAACTGGAGACTCTGCACTAATTGGAATTTATGGTATATGAAATTAGACGATAAGTCACTAACAACACGTACACTTTCATCTCCTTGAGTTGGCTTTAATCGGGATCTTCCAGGGGTACCATGACTGCTGTCATACGAGTTCTTTCCTTCCCAAGCCGGAGATCCACTACCTCTCCCTGTTATCTTGGCCTGGTGATGTGGATGAAGTGGGGACCGCTCAATGCTGTGCCCCGAACCTGCAGTCCGCCTTGCATGTCCCCCAGACCTCGCCCCACGGCCTACATAATTTGAGTCGTTAGCTGTTCTCTGACCCGTATTTTCACTCTGGGCTGGAGAATTTCTTGGTTGCACCAGACTAGTTTCTGGTTTTGTGGGAGGAGCAGGGGCTGGAGCTGGAGGTGAAGAATCAGCATTCAAGAACATGTCGGGATTCTCTGCAGGGTCATTTGGATTTATCATCTTCCCACCTCTATTTTTCCTTGCCTTATCAAAGTAGACCGTGTAGGGAACATTGTCTTCGCTTTCCCAGTTGCCGAATTTAGGTACACTTGGATCCTGCATCAATAATAAGAAGAAACACTATTTCCATTAACAGTCTATGCATATATTCAATTACTGATGAAAAATAATAAATCTCGTCTTGAAAAAGCGATTCCAATCTAACCGTCTCTACTAAAGTTACAGACATGTATCAAGCAAATAATCTCTCATTGCTTTGGCCTTACTTCATCACCGAACTATTTCATCCAGTTAGAGACAAGACAAAATGTAACACCGGTGACACTGATTGGACGCAAAACATGTTCTTGCTAGGAATCTATAATTTGAAAAACCATAAGCTGCACAAGTTCGTTCAAAATTAGGATATGAAATAGAGGCTATTAGGATGGAAGGGAAGTACTTCGACAACATTATACACCATATAATTGTACTTAGCCAGAGATATCACGTTCTTGTATTATGCAACCGAAAGAAATGTACACGAAAATCCTTAAGAATGGCAATGAAGCAACAAGAATCATGTTTACTTAAATCTGATTTG
>NW_019244858.1:77263-82960 GCF_002742605.1 Olea europaea var. sylvestris | reverse complement strand
AGAAAATTTTACGATACTACTTCTCCTTCTTTTTGTCAATCCATCATACAAAACAAATGAACAGCACAAATATAAATTACCCAAAATTCTTAAAGAAAAGTAATTTAGCAAAACAGAGAAGATAAATTTACACATAGAGAGACATACAACGAGGCTGCACCAAGAATTCAGTACGAAATACAGTAAACAATCACATTATGTTACTTTCGAACATAACAATGTTAGAGCAGAAACCAAAACAAGATAGAAGCATCCATATAGAAGTAAAGAGTAAAGACGACATCGGCCAGAAAGAAATAAGGTAAACTTACAGCCATTCGTCTGCAGTACCAAAACTTCGAGTCAAAACCCCAAAAAAAAAAAAAAAAAAAAGCCAGAGATAATTCAAAATGATTCTTCAGAGTTCAACAAAATTCAACTTTCAAATCAGTCCACAAAACAATTTCATCAACAACTCATTATGATTTTAAAAAGAGGGAGACGTGAGAGAGAGAGAGAGAGAGAGAGAGAGAGAGAGAGAGTTGTTTGAAGTTGGTAAGAAGCAGAAAATTGTGGAGAGCATTGGTTTAACAAGTAATGACCTTTGACCGGCGCCACCGGTTATGCAGACACATTTGACTGTTCCTATACTTTTTTTTTTTTACTTAGAAGAAATAAATATTTAAAAAACATAATTTATATTCTTATTTATTATAATTTACCTATTAAAGTGAATAACATAATAATTTGGGTTGTCACTTCTTGTCGTAAGTTCTCCACAAAAAGTTGATCAACCATACTTATAACTACAAAAAATTTCAATAGAAAATTTTGACCGACACCACCTAGCTTGAAATCAATGGAAGATGAAAAAAACGGGTAAATTATATACCAAAACTAGTGCTGGAGGCTTTTTCCAAAATTGATGAACCAGTGAAAGAGATGGATAAAGGAGATTCAAATGATTGAAACTAAAGAGAAAATCTAAGCATCTATTTGGTACTCTAGACAATTTAAGTCAAAATTAACTATTAATTTTAAACATATATTCAACCATATATTTTATTAATTTTTATCAAATTTTGCTAAAAATTTGATTTTTTACTTTACCTATAGAGATGGGGGATGAATCTTTTTCGAAAATTTTCAATATTGATGATCTTCGGGGCGTAAAATATGAAAAAAAATTCCTCATATCAAAATTAGTTTTTATTATGTGGTGGTTTGTTTGTGTAATTAGCTAGCATTCAACTTGTTCCTACGTACCAATTTAAAATTTGGTGGCACTTTGTCCTTGCTTTGTGTCATGCTCAACCTTTCAAATTGACTAATTAACTTTATAAACACAATTTTTTTCTACTTTTAACAAGTATGTATCGCATTGCATAATATGTCATACTAATTACATGGTTCTAATTTATAATCTATAATAAATTAAAATATCACATCATGGGAGAATTATTTTTTGGACAATTTTAATTTCTTTACAATTCAATTATTTTAAAAATACTTTACTTTTCAGTTCTCGATATGTAATAAATATTACATAGTTATATTGTCATTTATGAAATTTATGTTATTAATTTTCAATTAATTAACATTCATAGTAATCTAGATTCAATGAATTTTCACTTAATGAATCTTGAATTACATGAATCTAGAGTTATTATCGATGAATTTATTCGTATTCATGTATCTAGATCACAAGATCAATCCAAATGGCATTTAAGTGTGTTATTAAATGGTACGCACAATTAAATGAATTAATATTTCGTTTCAAACAGGTAGCCCTGTTTCCCAAGCAAAACTCCAAATGAATCATATAATTTTATTTTTAATTGAGTCTACTGTATTATGATACTTAGACTGGTACTTTAACATTACTTATACTAAATAAAAT
The DNA here is from genome assembly GCF_002742605.1 of Olea europaea var. sylvestris. Taxonomy (NCBI): domain Eukaryota; kingdom Viridiplantae; phylum Streptophyta; class Magnoliopsida; order Lamiales; family Oleaceae; genus Olea; species Olea europaea. The sequence goes on along the minus strand of NW_019244858.1, from coordinate 81,081 downwards.
TATTTTTTTAATTTCTCTTGTAACAAATTTAAAATGGTAAATTAAATAATATTTGTCATTTTTCAAAAGAAAATATATTTAAAATAATTAATTGTTCAATAGAGTTTAACATTGCAGGTCAGGCATGCACCAAACGTATTCTCTTTCGACATTTCTCTTAAATAACAAGCAAGGATTTGCAATCAACCATATATTGACTAAAGAATGAAGAGAAATAAATTTCATTTATGTCCAATTCAGTAGGTAAAGACCAACTAGGTTTTATTAAAAAACAAATGTAGTAGAATGAAAATAATCCACCGAATAATATTAAATAGAATTCTCTAATTAATAAAATCAAAGAAGTACAATTGACATTATTATCAATGTTATAACTAGTTTCTATATATTAGAAATAAATATTTTCAAAAAAAATTTTACTCTTGGCAAGAAAGTGATTCACCGTTTCTTTAATTCATATCATTCTTTTTTCTCCTAACGATAACTTAGGAATGACAAATTGGTTCGTTGATTCGGACCGAAAAAAGCTCGAGCTGACTCAAGAAAAAAAATTGCAGCAGGCAGCCTGCTGCCTTTTAAATTAGGCAGCTGGCTACACCCTTTTCAAAAAGGCTGCTGGCTATATACTATTTTAAAAGGCAGCTGGATGCTACTTTCATGGAAAAAAAAAACAAAATAAATAAATAAACTAAGCCGGTTCGGCTCAATGAGGTCCAAGTCAAAAGTTCGGATCGAACCTCAATTTTTTGGCTGAGCAGGCCAAAAAAAGTTTGAGATGAGCATTGAATTTCATCTCGACTTGTTGGCACCCTTACGATAATTGCTAAAGAAGGTGTGAGTATTATTTCATTTCATCTATGATGCTTAATTTAGTGTATGATGATAAGATTCTCGAAATAATTGATTGAATAAATTTAAAAGTGGTAGAAGATCGTTTTCACTTGGAATTTACTATTTAAGATATACTGAAAAAGACTTACTATTCAAAAGGGGAAAAATAGATTTTAATAAATAATTGAAATAAATTGGCAAAATGGTTAGGTGATACATAATACAGATAATTAAGCAATTAAAGCGTGGTTAGGTTTAAATAAAATATTTTTATACAACGAAATTAACCACGCAATTTAATGGTCAAAACTTGCTTCACAAGCAATATAAAAGAACAAATTCTTCAATAGCTAAAGTTAATATAAAGACGTCTACTACGTAACATTTTATTGGGGCTCGAAACTAATTTCTAAATGGTCGAGAATTCGAATCCTAATTCTACACGTTTATAGCAAAAATTCGTAGAAATAAAAGTAGAATTCGTGAGTAATAGAAGTTCGTTTGAATGTGAAATTATATCATCTTTCCACCGTTATGATAAATCATTATAACGAAAAGAAAAATTGCACACTCACAACTTGTTGTGTTTTTTCTATATCCTCTATTTTTCTTCCGAAGATGATAAAATAAACTAAAAGCTGATGATGAGCTCTAATCCGTATTTTCAATATGCAAGTGTGGAAAATAATATCTATCAACGTACCAATAGTGCAAGAGATGAGAGGTGATTGCCCTCCAGGGCACATCCGAGTTGGTGGAACAATCACTTCGCTGGGACGTTGGAAGCAAGGGTGAGGAGTTCGATTCCTGGAGTTAACACTGGGAGCCATATGGAGAGGAAGCCATTGGTGTGAACAAACGCCCAATGAGGAGAGCTCTCTTTGCGGAAGGAGTCCAAATGAGTTGTGGGAACCTGAGAGCCAACAAGGGCACATCCTGCGATTTACCTCCCTGAGCTGCTGAGGGGCCGGAGGTTCAGGGACAAGGATCTAGTCGGACGCAAGCCCGGACACCTTGTAAAAAAAAAAAAAAGAGATGAGAGGTGATTTTTGTGGCGGAAAGAATGACGAGAAATGAAAATAGATATGAATGAATGAAGAGAGAGAATGAGATTGCGTGTGAAAATAGGGAAAATGAATGAAAGGAGAGAGAGAAAGATTAACCAAACAAGCAAAAGGAAAACCAAATTTTTACACCAATCCACTTGCAAATAGCTCGGCTAACACGGCTCTGCTTACATTGCCATTCAGCTCATGAATAATAACCATACCCACTCTTTTATATCTAGTTTAGAGAGAGAGATGATACGATGAACACTGATGCTCGTCTTATCATAAACATCGATTGTGTGTCATATTTATTTATTGGTGGTTAACGATTTTATGAGTTTCAATATTTGAATTAAATTTGTTATCGACCAATTAATTAATATGACACACATACACACATAAGCATATGTGCTTAGCTTATATTAAGTAACGGTGATATGTCACACCAATTAATTGGTGAACCATTAAATTTATGGGGTCTACCATTAACTTATTCACAAATTAATGATATATCATGTCACTAGTGCTTAACATAAACTAAGTATCGAAAAATGCTCTATATATTATGGCAGTTGACCATGAAAATGTTTAATACTCTTTTCTTTAATTCACATGTAATATGTACATAATTAATTTCCTTAATATGGTTTTGTTACCTACTAAATGACATTTTATACTTCAAATACCTGTATCACGAAATAATTGGAACGTAAACTGGGGTGCTGAGCAACCGGATACTTGTCCTGTCAGTTACAAGGAACTGTTACAGCAGCTGTGCTATTGGCGAAGTCAACGCTTGAATAGTGACTTATATAAGAAATTAATTTAAAAAGAAAGAGGAAATTACTAGAAATATCCACTTTCACATATTCATTTGTAAAAATGTCCACCATTACAAATCCTTACAAAAACTTTCATTTTGGAATAATTTAGACCAAAATACCCTTATTAACAATTTATGATTCCACGCAAAGACAAATATGGACATTTTTACAATTAAAAATTTTATTGGCCAATAAAATATTGACACGTAACTGTCCTATTTATTTCAAAAGTGCACATGTCAAATTACAATAAATGCTATCTTTCTCATTGACACAAAAATGTCGAGAACTATATTTCAAGTGTAGAAAAATTTCATGTTTAGAATGAAATGTCATTCTAGACATCTAATATGTTAAGAACATTTAATGTTGTGATTTGACATGTATACTTTCGAAATATAAATAGGGTTCAAATATCGAGAGCGACCTTTGAAATGTCGAGAACATCATTTTAACGTAGCTTCTTATGGAAGTTACTTTTTGAAATCCGCAATAAATTGGAAAAAAATTAATTGCTTCATTTTTTAATTAAGGGCATAATAGACAGTTTAGTACTAAATTAAAAAACGAATATTTTTGAATTGACACCCATCAAATTTAACATTTTTGAAAATACCCCTTTATATAATCAGCACACATTATTAGCCACTTGATCGCCTGTAGTAGAGTACAAACATTTAAGGCAAAATGCATTATTTTCAAACTTTATGTATTATATGGCATATTCGGGGGATTTAATGGAGAATCTATATTAACGATTATTCCACACAATTGTTGACAAAAAAATTTAAGCACGACATTGGATTTTCTATTCTGACGCTATACAATATTCCTGCAACAATATCCATGCATATAATATGTAAAAAGGGATTATGTTGTCCCTCCGGCATAGTTCAGTCGTGCAAAAAAACATGAGCGAGGTTATTTCACGTGTTGCTGGCAGCCTCAATGTGGGGATTCAATTCCTGAGACATAGAATTGGACTCCTTGAAGACGTAGTATACAGACAGCTCTTATTCCATGACCTGCTAAGATACATCTCGCGATTTACCTCTCTTACAAAACTCTAGGTGCGGGACAGTGGGTCTATCAAGGTTGGGGTTCAACTTTTTTT
>NW_019244858.1:54164-75769 GCF_002742605.1 Olea europaea var. sylvestris | reverse complement strand
TTTTTTTTTTACTTAGAAGAAATAAATATTTAAAAAACATAATTTATATTCTTATTTATTATAATTTACCTATTAAAGTGAATAACATAATAATTTGGGTTGTCACTTCTTGTCGTAAGTTCTCCACAAAAAGTTGATCAACCATACTTATAACTACAAAAAATTTCAATAGAAAATTTTGACCGACACCACCTAGCTTGAAATCAATGGAAGATGAAAAAAAGGGGTAAATTATATACCAAAACTAGTGCTGGAGGCTTTTTCCAAAATTGATGAACCAGTGAAAGAGATGGATAAAGGAGATTCAAATGATTGAAACTAAAGAGAAAATCTAAGCATCTATTTGGTACTCTAGACAATTTAAGTCAAAATTAACTATTAATTTTAAACATATATTCAACCATATATTTTATTAATTTTTATCAAATTTTGCTAAAAATTTGATTTTTTACTTTACCTATAGAGATGGGGGATGAATCTTTTACGAAAATTTTCAATATTGATGATCTTCGCGGCATAAAATATGAAAAAAAATTCCTCATATCAAAATTAGTTTTTATTATGTGGTGGTTTGTTTGTGTAATTAGCTAGCATTCAACTTGTTCCTACGTACCAATTTAAAATTTGGTGGCACTTTGTCCTTGCTTTGTGTCATGCTCAACCTTTCAAATTGACTAATTAACTTTATAAACACAATTTTTTTCTACTTTTAACAAGTATGTATCGCATTGCATAATATGTCATACTAATTACATGGTTCTAATTTATAATCTATAATAAATTAAAATATCACATCATGGGAGAATTATTTTTTGGACAATTTTAATTTTTTTACAATTCAATTATTTTAAAAATACTTTACTTTTCAGTTCTCGATATGTAATAAATATTATATAGTTATATTGTCATTTATGAAATTTATGTTATTAATTTTCAATTAATTAACATTCATAGTAATCTAGATTCAATGAATTTTCACTTAATGAATCTTGAATTACATGAATCTAGAGTTATTATCGATGAATTTATTCGTATTCATGTATCTAGATCACAAGATCAATCCAAATGGCATTTAAGTGTGTTATTAAATGGTACGCACAATTAAATGAATTAATATTTCGTTTCAAACAGGTAGCCCTGTTTCCCAAGCAAAACTCCAAATGAATCATATAATTTTATTTTTAATTGAGTCTACTGTATTATGATACTTAGACTGGTACTTTAACATTACTTATACTAAATAAAATTATTTTTTTAATTTCTCTTGTAACAAATTTAAAATGGTAAATTAAATAATATTTGTCATTTTTCAAAAGAAAATATATTTAAAATAATTAATTGTTCAATAGAGTTTAACATTGAATGTCAGGCATGCACCAAACGTATTCTCTTTCGACATTTCTCTTAAATAACAAGCAAGGATTTGCAATCAACCATATATTGACTAAAGAATGAAGAGAAATAAATTTCATTTATGTCCAATTCAGTAGGTAAAGACCGACTAGGTTTTATTAAAAAACAAATGTAGTAGAATGAAAATAATCCACCGAATAATATTAAATAGAATTCTCTAATTAATAAAATCAAAGAAGTACAATTGACATTATTATCAATGTTATAACTAGTTTCTATATATTAGAAATAAATATTTTCAAAAAAAATTTTACTCTTGGCAAGAAAGTGATTCACCGTTTCTTTAATTCATATCATTCTTTTTTCTCCTAACGATAACTTAGGAATGACAAATTGGTTCGTTGATTCGGACCGAAAAAAGCTCGAGCTGACTCAAGAAAAAAAATTGCAGCAGGCAGCCTGCTGCCTTTTAAATTAGGCAGCTGGCTACTCCCTTTTCAAAAAGGCTGCTGGCTATATACTATTTTAAAAGGCAGCTGGATGCTACTTTCATGAAAAAAAAAACAAAATAAATAAATAAACTAAGCCGGTTCGGCTCAATGAGGTCCAAGTCAAAAGTTCGGATCGAACCTCAATTTTTTGGCTGAGCAGGCCAAAAAAAGTTTGAGATGAGCATTGAATTTCATCTCGACTTGTTGGCACCCTTACGATAATTGCTAAAGAAGGTGTGAGTATTATTTCATTTCATCTATGATGCTTAATTTAGTGTATGATGATAAGATTCTCGAAATAATTGATTGAATAAATTTAAAAGTGGTAGAAGATCGTTTTCACTTGGAATTTACTATTTAAGATATACTGAAAAAGACTTACTATTCAAAAGGGGAAAAATAGATTTTAATAAATAATTGAAATAAATTGGCAAAATGGTTAGGTGATACATAATACAGATAATTAAGCAATTAAAGCGTGGTTAGGTTTAAATAAAATATTTTTATACAACGAAATTAACCACGCAATTTAATGGTCAAAACTTGCTTCACAAGCAATATAAAAGAACAAATTCTTCAATAGCTAAAGTTAATATAAAGACGTCTACTACGTAACATTTTATTGGGGCTCGAAACTAATTTCTAAATGGTCGAGAATTCGAATCCTAATTCTACACGTTTATAGCAAAAATTCGTAGAAATAAAAGTAGAATTCGTGAGTAATAGAAGTTCGTTTGAATGTGAAATTATATCATCTTTCCACCGTTATGATAAATCATTATAACGAAAAGAAAAATTGCACACTCACAACTTGTTGTGTTTTTTCTATATCCTCTATTTTTCTTCCGAAGATGATAAAATAAACTAAAAGCTGATGATGAGCTCTAATCCGTATTTTCAATATGCAAGTGTGGAAAATAATATCTATCAACGTACCAATAGTGCAAGAGATGAGAGGTGATTGCCCTCCAGGGCACATCCGAGTTGGTGGAACAATCACTTCGCTGGGACGTTGGAAGCAAGGGTGAGGAGTTCGATTCCTGGAGTTAACACTGGGAGCCATATGGAGAGGAAGCCATTGGTGTGAACAAACGCCCAATGAGGAGAGCTCTCTTTGCGGAAGGAGTCCAAATGAGTTGTGGGAACCTGAGAGCCAACAAGGGCACATCCTGCGATTTACCTCCCTGAGCTGCTGAGGGGCCGGAGGTTCAGGGACAAGGATCTAGTCGGACGCAAGCCCGGACACCTTGTAAAAAAAAAAAAAAGAGATGAGAGGTGATTTTTGTGGCGGAAAGAATGACGAGAAATGAAAATAGATATGAATGAATGAAGAGAGAGAATGAGATTGCGTGTGAAAATAGGGAAAATGAATGAAAGGAGAGAGAGAAAGATTAACCAAACAAGCAAAAGGAAAACCAAATTTTTACACCAATCCACTTGCAAATAGCTCGGCTAACACGGCTCTGCTTACATTGCCATTCAGCTCATGAATAATAACCATACCCACTCTTTTATATCTAGTTTAGAGAGAGAGATGATACGATGAACACTGATGCTCGTCTTATCATAAACATCGATTGTGTGTCATATTTATTTATTGGTGGTTAACGATTTTATGAGTTTCAATATTTGAATTAAATTTGTTATCGACCAATTAATTAATATGACACACATACACACATAAGCATATGTGCTTAGCTTATATTAAGTAACGGTGATATGTCACACCAATTAATTGGTGAACCATTAAATTTATGGGGTCTACCATTAACTTATTCACAAATTAATGATATATCATGTCACTAGTGCTTAACATAAACTAAGTATCGAAAAATGCTCTATATATTATGGCAGTTGACCATGAAAATGTTTAATACTCTTTTCTTTAATTCACATGTAATATGTACATAATTAATTTACTTAATATGGTTTTGTTACCTACTAAATGACATTTTATACTTCAAATACCTGTATCACGAAATAATTGGAACGTAAACTGGGGTGCTGAGCAACCGGATACTTGTCCTGTCAGTTACAAGGAACTGTTACAGCAGCTGTGCTATTGGCGAAGTCAACGCTTGAATAGTGACTTATATAAGAAATTAATTTAAAAAGAAAGAGGAAATTACTAGAAATATCCACTTTCACATATTCATTTGTAAAAATGTCCACCATTACAAATCCTTACAAAAACTTCCATTTTGGAATAATTTAGACCAAAATATCTTTGTTAACAATTTACAAAGGTTAAACCCCAACATTGAGGGCCCCCATCGCCCAGTCACTAGAGTTTTGTGAGGGAGGTAAATCGCGGGATGTGCCTCAACAGGCAAAGGAACAAGAGCTGCCTGTACACTGCACCTACAAGGAGTCCAATTCCATGCTTCAGAAATCGAACCCTCACACTGCGACTGCCAGCAAGGTATGAGATAACCTCACTCACCACTAGGCTATGTCCACACAAAGACAAAAATGGATATTTTTGCAATTAAAAATTTTATTGACCAGTAAAATTTGACACATAACCTGCCCTATTTATTTCAAAACTGCATACATCAAATCACAATAAATGCTTTTTTTCTCATTGACACAGAAATGTTGAGAACTACATTTTAAATGTAGAGAAATGTCATGTTCGAAATGAAATGTCATTCTAAACATTTAATATGCCGAGAACATTTAATGTTGTGATTTGACATGTACATTTTTTAAATTTAAACGAGATTCAAACATCGAGAACATCATTTTAATGTAACGTCTCATGGAAGCTACTTCTCAAAATCTGTGAAAAATTGGAAAAAATTTAATTGCTTCATTTTTCATTAATGGCATAATAGACAGTTTAATACTAAATTTAAAAAGTGGACATTTTTGAATTGACACCTATGAAATTGGACATTTTTTAAAATACCCTTTTAAAGAATCGAAACATTTTTTTTTTTGGCAATTCGCAANTGTAGTAAAGAAATATAGAACGAGACTCGTTTGGCATGGATTTTAAAAATGCAAAATGAATTTTTGAGATCAAAAAACTATTTTTGGACTCATTTAACTAATTTTATGAAAGTACTTTTAATAATTAGAAAAGTTTTTAGAGAAAATTAGTCAATATGACTTTCTCTAAAAACACTTTCAAAATAGAAAGTACTTTTAAAAATGAATTTTCAGACAAAAATTAAAATAATTTTTTTCAAAAACTCTTCAATAAGAGGTAAAAGTTATGTCAAACGAGTCCTTATTTATTCAAACTTCTTACTTGAAATTGCCGACTCTAATTGTTTCAATAATCACCCAACTTATATCATGGTCATGGTTTACTCACTAAACTTCAAAATGCTTCACATTTCTCATTGAACTTTGTCCGTTTGCACCCCATCCATTGCCCTTAAAAATCCATAATCTTATTTGCCGACGTGGTTAACAGAAATCTGATGTGTCAAGTTACGTCATTTAAAAAATTACAAATCAGTCAAATTATTGTTTCATCACTCATCCAACTTAAACTAGGATGTAGTTTACTCATCGAACTTCAAAATGCTTCCCAATGGTCACTCTTCTTTGAGATATTGCACTAAAGCTACTATCCGCCATGGTTTGTTCACTTCATTGCTAATTTAATATACGGAAATTTCACATGTAAGTACAATCATAAAAAAAATTACAATTCAAACAAGTCATCAACACACGAAAATTACCACATGTAAAAAATGACTTCCACGCTCCCATAGACTTCTTTAAAACTCAATAAAACATCCTCAATTTCAACCCTATAAAACCTAGTGTTAAGTGCATTTTGTTACACTTATTTAGTCCTTTTAAATTAGAGTAGTTATCGGATATTTTAATAAATTATGGCTAAATTCTATATATATTGTGTTCGTTAGATAAAAATCGATGGAATTGGAGACGATGAAATGAGAAAATGGTGAAATATGGATAAAGTATAATCGAAATACAAAACTATGATTGAAGATCACATATGATAAGTTGGATGCAATCCGAAATGAATTTCCAATTAAACAAATCAAGTTTCAGATTTTCAACTTTAGATTGAAACCTATTTTTTCACATTATAAACGTTCAAAATTAGAAAAGTGATATTTTCAAAAAGACTCATTGGGGAAACTTTATTGGGTTTTAAAATTTTTTTATGGGAGTTGTGGAAGTCATGTTTCACACATGGTGATTCTAGCAAATTAATAGTTTTACTGAGTTGTAGTTTTTTTAACATTTGTAACTTACTATATGGAATTCCTATGCAAACATTAGGATCGAAGGGAATGAAATATATGGATGATTGATGGAATCCAATATCTCAAAGATGAGTGACCATTGGAAAGTATTTTGAAGTTTGATGAGTAAATTTTGACTTATTGTAAGTTGGATGAGTGATGAAACAATCATTTACTAATTAGTAATTTTTTTAACTACCGTAACTTGGTACATCAAATTTTTGTTAATCACGTTAGTAAATAAGATAATGGATTTTTGAGGGCGATGGATGGAGAGCAACCGGACAAACTTTAGTGAGCATTGTGAAACACTTTGAAGTTTAGTAAGTAAACTGTGACCATGGTATAAGTTAGGTGATTATTGAAACAATTAACTCTTATGTTAAAATCCGTGGAGCATACTTTAGCCTGCTTGCATTTACTAGCATCTCTAGTGATTAAATTTCAAATTTTCTCCCTTCGCATAAATGCTATTTCAATATTTTTGTTTGTTATATAATTTTCAAAAGTCACAACTATGTTGCATGGATAATATTTGCAATTTCTTGCCCTGTAGGGCACATCCCAATTGGTAAAAATGAGGGCGCTTCAAGGCTGGCAGATCAGAGGTCGTGAGTTCGATTCCTGGAAGGTTCTTGGAAGACAGATATTCTCTTGGAAGGCAGGAGCTCTACTGGAAGGCAATGTGTAAGATGGGAAACGACTTGCTTGGTACTTTGACAGATCAGTTGGGGGGCTCTTGAACACTGATCAATTTGGGGCACAACCTGCGGTTTAACCTGTCTACAGTTTGAGGGGCCAAGGTGTAGACCCCATGATTTAGTCACTGTAAGGTGGATACCTAGATATCAAAAAAAAAATATATATATATTTGCAATTTCTTTATATCTTACACAAATTCCTTGGAATTTATATTGCTAAACAAGTTTAGAATTTTATTTCTTATTTGCTACACGTCACCGGGAAATTTTTATTTTTGAAACGGTCATAATTGAAAATTGCTTTATTTATTTATTTTTGTATCGGTGAAATTTTATTTTTGAAAGGATCATCATTGAGATTTGCTATTTTTGCATCGATTTGATTGTCTTTCACATATATCCCAATCAATTCGATAGGAAAAGAATTTCATTCAAGTGGGGCCCAGTGGGGTGAAGGCGAGATTGGCTATGATCTTGCACAATTTTAATCTCAGTAAAAGAAGTGATAAAATAAAAAGTAATTAAAAAAATATAAAATTTCATATATTAGTTTTATGGCCTAAATTTTCCTTTATAAAATGATATGGGTTAGTTTGCGGTGGGGTATTTAGATTTTCGAGAAATTCTCGTGAGTCTATTACTTTTCAGAAGTCAGAATCAACTTGGAGCCCTAAATACTGGCGGGACCTACCGTGCTAATTAACCTACTTCTTTCTTTTTTGCTTTTTCAATTTTTTTTTGTAATTACGTAGTTAGCCCTAGTTTAACTCCCATTAATTTTCATTCTATTACATTATATTTTTTTTTCTTATTTTCAACCACACAATCTTTCATAAAATAATATGACACGAAAATAAAAAAATTATTTTTTTTTCAACCACTCATTTTTCAAAAAAAATACTATTTCACACATTTTTATTTTCAAAAAAATGAGAATATAATGGGAGCTTAGTGGCGTGGTATAATTGTTGGTACTAAAAGGAAACATATGATTCATTATGAATGTTATTTTGTTAATAAAAATGGCTCCTCGGTAGGATGACGAATTGGCCTATTATAAAAACGAAATTTCACAAGTAGGGACTTAAGACTTCAATTCATTTTCATCCTCACCTCTAACTTTCATAATATTGTCAAGAAATAACAATATTTTGAATAGTCTACGTACAATTTGGTAACATATTTTATGATCAAAATGTAAAATGTTCATATCCGAGCGCCAATCATCTTCCCCACTTCTAAACAATTTCAGTCTGATACTGCTTGTGTAATACGTGATCATGTATAAGTCTTGGAATGAGTTCACAACTCACGCTTCCTACATTTGCTCTTCCTTTTCATCCCTTCCAAATTCACACCATTCAGTTAGTAATTAGTACTTACCTTTTGACTATGAAAAATCCCCCGAGTTGCTTTTTTCATGTGTCCTTTTTGTTCTGTAAAGCATAACCAGCCCACTAATCCCAAAAAAACAGCACCAGTAATTCACATATTTAGATATTTAGAGATAAACGCCAAGAAAAAATAACTCAAAGTTACCTTCACAGATCTGTGGCCTTGACCCCGGGAGATTCTGCTATAAGGCATTAAGAAGTGGGGTTTTACTTTCTTGCCAAAATCAAGATTATTAGTTGATAAAAGTGTCAAAGAATTCTTTTTTTTTTTTTTTTTTTTTTTCTCAGTTTCCGCAGTTAACTGGTAATGAAGGGTTTGGATCAAGTGAAAATGAGAAGGGGTACTGTTTTAACAATTGCTGGTACTATTTTTGTCATCCTCTTTTCAAACCTTGTTAGCATACTCAAGATTCAGAACAAGGGTTCTAAGCTTGGTACAATGACACCAATGGATCAAGTACTTTGGAGGACCAATTTGCTAGAGGCTACTCTCATGGGTATGAATATTATCCTGATCAGTTTTTTTCAATATTATATGTTTATTAATTTTATTGTTGGTTTTGGAATGTGAAACATGCTACTCAAATTGTTGCCTCTATGGTTGTTTCTTGGTACATTATGATTTGAACCGTGAAAAAATTGTGTTTCGATTCCATGTGCTTGATTTGAAGATTACTGATTTGTGAATGTAAAATGTGCTACTAAGTTGGTGGCTTACATTTGATGGATTTGATATGTATTACTCGCTCGGTACAATATCTAATTGCAGTGAAAAGATTGTCTAGAGTTATCAACGTCTATAATTTTGGTTTTAGAGGAAGAATAACTTTGCCCACTCAGTGACTGTACCTTCAGTTAATAATCAGAGGGAGTGTGAAACCTGCATTAATGCTTTGGAAAAGCCCGGTTCTCTATGTCTTCGAGCTTTTATTCCTCAATCCACTGATTTGTTACTTCATATACCTCCTGGCTCCCTTACTCCATTCCTTCCTTCATCAGGAATGGCTGGACAGAAAAGAAAAACTCAGTCCATACAATCAAGGTGGGTGGGAAGAATACTTTATTTAATTATTGCTTATTTTGTATCAACTTCATATCAGCTGTGGAATTGTCATCTTCCACGTATCAGCTTGAATGTGATGGAAATAATTTATTCACGGTCATTTAACTTTGGTTACTCATTAACATCCATTTGTCTATGTTACGTGGATGAGCACCTGAGACAATAATGCTGAATTGGAGTTTGAATTGGAGCATCGTGAGAGGGTTACCTGTCATGTGTATGCCACGTAGGGCAGACTCTCGTAGTGAGCGACTGCGGATATCATTATTCATCATGAGAAAGGGGTAAAGTATAATTATAGAGAGAGTGAGATGAAGGTCTGGTGGGGGTTTATGGTCTCAAAATAAAAATAGCCGATAACTAATAGTTGAGTCATCCTTTATTTGAACTACGCTTATATTCAAATAAGAAATGAACAAGACAAGCAGGGGCATAACCGCCTTAGGCTGCCCTCACTGGGTTTTGGAAAATAAATAATTGATATAGAAATTTGTTACTTTGTGCAATACGACAGCAGAGAAAGTAAGCATGAAAAAGAGATGATGAAGAAGGTGAAAGAGGCATAAAGCCTTTCTAATTGGAAGATTACAGTTGGGTTCTAATTCTGTGGTTAATTGAAGACAAATTGAGGTGCGTTTGGCTGACGAAATAGGGGTGAACTCTGATTTCTTGGATTCATCCATGTTTATTGCTTTTATATGTGATGCCAAGAGAGAAGTTAGAAGTTGAGAAGATAGATATTCAGGTGGTTGAAAGAAATCTCCATCCCCACATAATTTCGGTCAGTATAATCCTTTGTACAATAAGTACAAGTTTTGAGGGAAAGTCTGATTGTGCATTGATTGAGAATAAAAGATATATAATTTATCCATCAATTAAACATAGAAGTAAACTACTGAATGATCTAAAGGTTAGCTTAGATATTTTTATGTAAAAGAGACTGTTTGGCTAGACTAAAGAATGCTGTGGCCAACTTTCAATATCTTCATCCACCACCATATATTGAATAGTATTAGGGACAAAAACTAACGATCTTTCATCACACGTTTCTATTTTTTAACCTCGTGTCGTAAAATGTATTGAATATGCAGAGTATAAAAAGAAAAACTTATATCAAAAAATTGTAATATGTTCACAATTCTTGAGTTAAAAATTTGTTTTTAAAAAATTAATTTTATTTAAGTTATGCCCCACTGGATCATAGACCTAGCTCCGCCTCTGAAGACGAAGTCTAGAGTCCTACAGGAAATGGAGAATGAAGACGTGAAATTGACCAATTATCAGTTAATTTCTTATATAATGTCTTAAGGTGCTTCTGGGTGCTGATAGATGAAGGTGTACACTAATTTAAGTATTTGCAATCTCCTAGATTGAGGTAATTTTACCTTTTCAATTATATCGTGTGCTATCTATCCCCCTGATAGCCGTGTTCTACAAACTCACTTGCCTTGGTTCTCCCTTTTTGAAGTTTGAATATTCAAGTCAATCTCTAATACATTTCTTGCAGAATGCTTGGAGCATAATTTTGAGTGTAGTGCATAATATTATATGCTCTGCATACTTTAGGAAAGGTCTTGTTTTGCTGGTGTTTGGGAAATGTAATGTTTAATCTCATGCTATTTTAAGATACTGATATCAACCACTATATGGGTTTATCTTAATCTGATGTTCCTCATGCTTTAGTTTAGTACCTGTCGAACTTCGAATTAAATAAAAACTAGCTGCAGCTGCTGCTGTTGCTAATTTGTCGTGCATGTTTAGTTTAGTTAAATATTGGCGTTTATTTCGGGGTGCAGCCTCTCTTTGTTTATTGACTCGCCTTAGGCCCCAAATTTGTTATTGCAATAGTAAACCAGGTTACTCTGTACTTTTATTTTTTAATTTACAAAGTCTTGTTCCCAATAAAATTGAGGTCAGCCCCATAGAATCCATTTCGCCACTCTAGCTTAATTTTTAGAGCTATTAGAAGATCCAAAGCAACTAGACTATTTGCAACTACAACACGCCATTTTTGTTGTGGTTTATCCCATCTCCTCTTTCTTATCATAATCTACTGACATTGCACACTTTTTGTGATCTCCACTTAAGTTCTGGTTTCTTAATTTATCCTCAATTAGTGTCATCTCCACTTGTTTGGCTTGGTTTTCCATTTCTTATCTTATTATGACCATACACCTCTTTGCTCATTTCTGCTATATTCGTCCCACGTATTCGGAACCTTATGTGTAATTTCTTACCATTTATTATTAAATTACTGTCTACTCGTTGTTACTGCGTCAATTGCTAGTCAAACAACCAATTATGTTAATAATAATGTTATATAATTTTCCTATTTTCACATGTAAGCTTTCAAATGATATTCATTTATTTCATATTCTTCGAAGTGTTATATATATTTCTGCTTCTGCTGTCTTGTCTTTAACCGTCTGAACTTGATCTTGTAGCGTTCTCTCTCTTCCTTGCTTTCTTAATTGATCGAATGCACCATTATATGCGGAAATTGATCAAACTTAGGAGTAGTTCTGGAGAGTCGAAACAAGAAGTCGAGAGGCTTGAGAAAGAAAAGTCGCAACTGAAGGAAAAGGAAGTGAGAGCTGCTGAAGAAGTAAAAAGATTGCAGAAAGAAATCTCTAGTTTGACGGACAATTTGAATAAGATTAAGTCGGAGTCTGCAGAAAAAGACAAGAAGGTCGAAACTGCTGAAGCTCATGTTGTTGCTCTACAGAAACAAGCTGCAGATCTGCTTCTCGAATATGATCATTTATTAGAAGAAAACCAAAATCTTCAGAACCAAGCTCATGGTTTCCGCAGTTGAGAAACTCAATGGAATCAAGCTGTAAGAAATTTTGAAATTTGTTTTGGTAACGGATGATGACAATGATCACTATCAGCCTGATGTTTTAGTTTTCACGTAGCAAGGGGATTTTAACGTCACGGTTTAGCCAGTTCATCTAATATCGTTATAGATTTTGCAAACTTTCTCATCTTTATTTTGGTTTCTCCGACCCGACTTTAGGATATCTGTTTGGCGGTTTTTCCCGACCAGGGAGGTGACTTGATTATGTGGATGAGAAGTTCACTTGTAATGTTCTTTTGTTGCTCAGAATGAATAGATTTTGTTGGAAGAACTTTGGCTCTTGCTGGATGGGCATTTGATATTCCTTTCTCATTAATTGGCTAGTTTCAGAGTTTCGAGTGACAATTACAGAATCATCTTTTGTTTTTGTTACACCAAAAAATAAAAATACAAGGACAAAACCGTCAACTGAATATTTTGCTCTCATCTTAACTTTATACATATTGCAAATTAAATATGATGATCCTGCGAACAGATCGAAGATCATATATTTGGTCGAGACACGAATTGCACGACAAACATTTAGTTAAAAAATATAATTTCAAAAGTTTCATTTAGTTTGAAAAATTCTGTTTCAAGTTCGATGTGCATGGGACAGTTTGATTAACTAAATATCGCAGGTAAGAGTACCTAGAAATATAATGAAAAGAGTAACTGCAATTTCTTCAGAGATCTAGTTCATATAAATGCAAGAATCTAGTCCGGTAAAACTCGATCATTCAAGACTGCAAAGAAATGAACTTGACACGAAAAGCTAGACCTCTGCGGTTTCAAGTTCAATATTTCTTTTTTTTCCCCCTGAGAACTTCCACCACATCCTGGCAATCAATCTCATCTGATGATTTATGAAGCCAATTTCCATTTGAATCGAGTTCACACAGATGGTCCAAGAACACGGTTATGGAATGTAGATGTCAAACGACTAAGAAATCAATTTAACAAAATATAGCAACAAATCACTACAATCTTAACGTTCTCCAATCTGTTTGCAAATACAAAGATCATTCCAGCTACTCGATAATAAATTGAAAATTACCCCAGATACGGGACTTGTAGCATTTAAAGATCAACTGGTGATCAGAGAGAGGAATGATCAATAAGATACCAAATTACCTCATCCCACTCGGATATCAGACTTTCGACTCCAGTGCTAGAAGTATTTTCTTTCTTGGACCCTGAAACCATAGAAGCAACCCACGAGATTACAATTAATAGCTGGAAAAATGTCGATAATGTAAGGAAATGGAAGTCCCTTCTTGGCGGACTAACTGATGCCATCTAAGTATGTCCTAGGTTAAGGAAAGTTATCGAGATCAGCTCTTTAATATAGTATTATTTTGGATAGGTAATGAGAACCACGAGTTTCATGCGAAGTAAACGTAGGCAACTTGCTCATTGAAGAAGTCAAAAGAAGATATAATACTAGCATATTCAATAAAACTAGCCCTCTTCTCCTCGGCCCATTCTGAACATATTCCTCAATTCTAAGTTCAATCATTCTTATTCTACCTAGCATCAGATATTTCAATCGGCAAGAAACCCCCGAAATTAAGATTACTAGCATAAAGTAGTAGTAATCATCATCATGGTTATTAACATTATTCTTATTCTTATTCTTATTCTTATTATGATTACTAGTATTCTGGCTTATTCAATATTTTCTAGCTATATAAATTGAACTTAAAACAATGTATTAACACCCAAAAAATTGATTGTAGAAAACTGACTTCTTCAATATCAATGATTCACATGTTGGGCCAACTGAAATTCCATAATTACTAATATTTATTTATTTTAGTTAAAAGGGTGGTTAACTGTATAATAGAAGAAAAAGAATTACAATGAAAAAGTAATATCAAATATGTTCTCAGCACTCATTTTCTTAGCACATTCAAGAAAATTCTAAAATAATTACTCATTATTAACCCAAGACAAACAGAGATGTAAGCCAACCATCATATCACATGTATAACGATCACTGTTACATTTACAATAATCCTTCTCGCATTCTTGCTTAAATCATTATTTGCAAAATGGAATATAGGTTACTAGGGATGCAAGTGTTGATTTACTTGTTATGGGGTCTCAAAATGCCAGAAATGTACATGGTCTAACAATGGCCAAGCCTGACAATATATCCCAAAAGTAAAAAGAGAAACTAACAGAGCTCTCCAGAGGAAATCCTTTAAAATTAAACCCAACATATTCATATCAATGATTGTGTTGATTTGTATACCTCAAGGCTCAAACTCAGCTCATTATTTGACTAGCTAATGAAGCTCGAGCCAGTTTAAATCTTGTTCATTTAATGATTCTAGATCTAAAAGCTCCCATTGACTTAAAACCTTCCAAAGAATTTTTTTGACAGTTCACTTTCCCAACAAAACCACCAAACCAGGGCGTCAAATCTCTCCACCTGATTTTCCTTCCCAAAACCCAACCTATATCCCGCTCAGTTTCAGCAAGAGAATATGGTCATCAGTAGAATATAGCTTAATCAAAACAGAAGGAAAAGGAAAGAAACAGAAAAAAAAATTATGAAACTGGGAGAAAAATCAAGAAGAAATTTGTTTAAAGGAGAGTCAAGTGAGAGATGAATCTTGGAAATAGTTGAAGAGTGACCAGATTATCAGCAATAGCGCCCAAGACCTTAGCAATGATATGTTCGGCAATAAATATAAAAGAAAAACTGCCAATTATATAAGCTCATCCATCTGAATATATGAACGAGAGGAAAGCAAAACCACCAGTGCATAATTAAAAGGAATACTTCAATTCTGAACAAAAGTAATGAATTTAGTCATGACACTGAGTGTTAATAAAGACAACTTGATATAAATGAGGAGTCTTGAATGCTTACCATTGGTATTCCCAAAGCTTTCAGGTCTTCATCACCCATATGTACTAGGGCTGTCATATCAACCTGCCAAAAACGATAAAAGTGCCTAAATAAGTAAACAATGACCTTAGCCCATATTTAAATTAACTAAAACAATAGA
The DNA here is from genome assembly GCF_002742605.1 of Olea europaea var. sylvestris. Taxonomy (NCBI): domain Eukaryota; kingdom Viridiplantae; phylum Streptophyta; class Magnoliopsida; order Lamiales; family Oleaceae; genus Olea; species Olea europaea. The sequence continues at coordinate 60,679 of NW_019244858.1, read as the reverse complement.
TCCACATACTTCTTCAGCCTGAAATGTAATTGAATATTTCTCGAGACCAAGGGACTGCAGGAAATTATCCACTGATTCAGCCTGAAATTGATGACATGACCTTTAGGGGTGAATACATACTTGCAAATCACATCATTGCTTTTGTCCAATAAGCTTCTCCCGCAGATCCCTTGTACCTCCTGAAATTGATCCCCTCTCACTTTGGGAACCTTGCTCAATGCTCTTTTTTTGGAGCTTCAAGCGAAGATCTTTCACACCAATTCTGCGGTCTATGCAGGCCATTAACTTAATATTAAAGCTGCATAACAAATGTAAACAGAGCAACAATATATTTCTTGCAAACTAAAGCAACATAAACACTGTATACTTGAAACTTGAGGTTCATTCTCCTCAAAAAGGTCATGTTCCCATTTGTCATCATCTTCTCTTTGCCTGCAAAAGAATTAATTTGCTAAATAAAAAGTGTTTTTTTCCATCAGTAAACGCAAAAAAGGCTCCCATATCGTTCAATACTAGTCCCCAGAGATGGTGCTTTGGTTCATTGCCTAGGTGAAGAGATGTTTAACGGAATTAACTTAACACACCCTTTCCATAGAATATGTACTAGCTCGTATACACCTCAAATTATTATCAGGACTTAAATGTCCTAGAAAAGGCACCAAAAAAAAGATCATTAGTTTTCTTTTTTCTATTCTGAGTTCTGAATATTAGAAACTATGCATTTTGATCTTACATTATCTTACCAATCCCGAAAATGGGAGTGCATAAAAAAAGAAAGAAAACAGTAAATGATTCCAAATATTTAACATCAATACTTCTTCTTCCCATTACAATTAGCAAACATCCCCAATTATAAATTTCAGGCCACTTTTGACAGATTGGTAACTATATAATTTAAAAAATAAAAAAAATTAATCAAAACAATAAAAATGCCTAACTAATACAACCAAATTACACAGTTTTCTTAAGCAAGACAACGCATAGCCATTGCTAAAAACTTATAAGCAAATCAATTCATATCATACAACAATACAAGACAAGAATTTAGTGTATTTAGTTCACAAACATAAATAAGCACGACGAGAAATGAAAAGGGATGACCTCTTGCCGGAGACAAGCCTCCGTCCACCAGAATCGGCGGCCGAATTGCCGTTAAGCCTATCCTTAATCGACCTATTAGCCTGGGCCTCCGCCTCCACTCGATCAGCATACATCGCGTGATAGTCACTAAAATTCACAGGACCAAACCCTAAACCTATCCCCAAATATTGTATGTGTACGAAATTCTAGGAATTACAGAGAGAGAGAGAGAGGGGAAACGAGAAACTGAAGAGTGGGCTTTAGATTTATTTTTGTTTAAAGAGAAACAAAAATGTACTGTGCGATGCGACGTGGATATCAGATCGGAGTTCGAGTTATGGACTCCTCCAATTTTCCCTTTTTAAAGCGGAATAATAAAATAATTATACGATCAATATGGACGAAATCAGATTCAAGCTTGTTACATGTTTAAATTGCAAAAATACTTCCAACTATTTTGCCCCTGTTTGGTTGAGAAAAAAAATAATATTTTTATTAGATTTTAAGAAAATTAGTGAAATGTGTAGTGAAAAAATTGATAAAAGTTATGAGTTACAAGAACTATATGATTAAAATAAGTTTTAGAAAAAATAAGTTAAGAAATAGGGGCCAAATCAATGGCTTTATTTTAAAAATACCATTTCTTCCACGTCTTGAACCATATTACAGCTTCACGCACACAAACACAAACACAGCCAAGATGGGTCTTCAGTCGATGGAGTTCGAAAGTGTTTTTAAGTTCTTATAAGATATGGCTTTTATGGAATGTGTACATAACTTATGAACGATAAATTATAGTTCTTACAAAATATATTAATAAAAGTGTTTGACCAGCCTTAAAATTAAGTAGAAAAAAACTAAACTTTATCGTTCTCAATCGCTAACATCTGTTACCTCCAATACTAATTCAAACTTCATGTTGGAGATGTTGGTTTCACTAAAGAGAAGAATGTGATGTATGGAGGAGTGTTGTTCGTTAGAAAATGAGTTTTATTTTCATTAAATCATAAGATCACTATTACTTAATTTTAAATTTAGAACATAAATCGTATAAAAAAGGCGAATAGAAAATATAATATTAATATTAACTCTTTAAAGTTGAATCCAACATTGTCACAAGAACTACACAATCTCCCAACTAAAGTATTACAAATCTTAGGACATCAAACTACCTTGTCAACCATGATCCATGTCAACCTAAAATTATACCAAATAAATAAAATAAATAAATAAAATTTGAAACAATGGATAATGCCCCTAGAATTCAAAATACAGCAAAACGAAAGATAAAACTATTGAGTGATCAGAAAATATCAAGAATTTCCAAAATAAAATTGTCACAGAGTGGGCAATTCCCTTATTGAAAACAAAGCTCCCTTGAACATAACCTGCAATATGTTTGTCCGCATTGTACAAATGATGCTCCCTTGTGTCTAAAGATGATGCGAACCCCGTAGCAACGTTGACTACGAAACCCATAACGAGATTGACGAGCTCAAGAAAGTCAAATTAATCTAAGAGTATAGGATTAACCCAAAAGAAAGTCAAACCAAAAAACTCAATAAGAACGACGCTTGAAAGATCCCTTGATCACGCAATCCAAGAATTAAATCCGGTTGTTTGAACGCCACAAGTTAACACCTGATAAGTTCAAGTTGTTCAATGAAGAACGATGAAGAGAAAACAATACGCCTCACTGTTTAATTCAATATCAAATATGTCAAAAGTTTTTAACAATTGAATGGAAACTCCTATTTATATTAAACCTAAAAATTAGGTAAAAATCGTGCAAAAGTCTATCATAATCCTCAAAATATGGAAAAGAATAAAAAACTAACAAAATATGGAAAATTGCCAAAATTAGGAAATTCGCCAAAAAATGGTCTATGCGACCGCATAGTGTATTTCCACGCGGTCGCATGGTTCAATTCGGTTGGTTCCTTTGAGTTTCGGTAAGCACCTATGTGGTTGCATGGTGTTTTAGCCTATGTGGTCGCATAGGCTTGTTTTTAGCCTTCGATTTCGTCACTTGATAATAAATTGATCCAAATTGATTCAGCCTTTGACCCGAACATGAAAGTTGCTCCATTTTGAGTCCCGAACATGGTTCCATCAATGGTTTTTTGAACGAGCAATCACATCGCTTGTTTCACTTGCTTTGCCTTTGATCACGTCATTGGTCCGCCATCGATTATCAACGAGTCTCGTCTCGCACTCGCCTTCGTCGGGCTCGAATCCTGAATCATATCATCCCCTCCCTCTTCAAAAAGATTTGTCTCGAATTTGAACCTGCATCAAACAGAGAGAGATCAGATACATTAAAAGTAGCCGAAACATTATACTCACCTGAAAGGTCCAACTTGTATGCATTATCGTTTATCTTTTCGATAACTTGAAATGGACCATCGCCTCTCGGTTGCAACTTGGATTTTTTTTTGCTCCGAAAACCACTCCTTCCTAAGGTGCACTCAAACCCAATCTCCTGGCTCGAATGTCACGTGCTTCCTACCTTTGTTCGCCTGCGACACAACCAACTTACTTTTGTTTTCAATTTGCACTTTTACCTTTTCATAGAGTGACTTAACCAATTCCGCCTTCTTTTTGCCATCTAAACTACCACGTTCATTCACAGGTAAAGGAATTAAATCCAAATGAGTTAGTGGATTAAAACCATATACAATTTCAAATGGAGAATATGACGTAATAGAGTGAACAGCTCGATTGTATGCAAATTCAACAAATGGTAGGCACTCCTCCCAACTTTTCAAATTTTTATTGATTATTGTGCAACAATTGTGTCATAGTCCTATTCATTACCTCGGTTTTCCCATCTGTTTGTGGTTAACAAGTTGTGGAAAATAGTAACTCAGTGCTTAACTTACCCCACAAAACTCTCCAAAAGTGACTCAAAAATTTGACATCCCGATCCGACACTATACTTCTAGGAACCCCATGTAAACGCACAATCTCTTTAAAGAATAAGTCAGCAATGTTCATGGTATCGTTAGTTTTCCTAGGTAAACCAAAAACAAAATCTATCGAGATATCAACCCAAGGCTCACTAGGTGTAGGTAAAGGTGTGTACAAACCTTGAGGTAAAACCTTAGATTTAGCCTTTTTACAACCTATATATCGACTACAAATTCGCTCAACATCACTTTTCATCTTAGGCCAATAAAAATGCTCATTCAATACATCTAAAGTCTTTTGAACCCCAAAGTGTCCCATCAATCTACCACTATGTGCCTCTCTTACTAACAATTCTCGAATAGAACAATTAGGAACACATAACCTATTTTCTTGAAATAAATACCCCTCATGCCTAAAGAACCTATCAACCGCCCCCTTAATGCATGACAAATAAATATCCGAAAAATCAACATTTTTTCATATAATTTCTTAATATGTTCAAACCCAAGTAACTTAGAATACCACATTTTCCTTACCTTGTTTATACCGAATGACGTATGGAAAGGTCTCAATGAATTCCGTCCACCGTGCATGCCTCTTGTTCAATTTACCTTGTCCCCGCAAGTGCTTTAGTGACTCATGATCGGTGTGTATTACGAACTCTTTCGGCCATAGATAATGTTGCCAAGTCTCCAAAGATCGAACAAGTGTATAAAGTTCTTTGTCATATGTAGCATAATTTAAAGCAGCTTCACTCAATTTCTCGCTAAAGTATGCAATAGGCCTCTGATCCTGTATTAAAACTGCTCCAATCCCTATTCCTGATGCATCACACTCAATCTCGAATGTTTTATCAAAGTTAGGTAATGCCAAAACAGGTGCTTCACACAATCTACCTTTAATAATATTAAATGCAAGTTCCTGTTCATCACCCTAATGAAAACCTACACTCTTTTTAACTACCATGAGTGGTGCGGTGATAGTGCTAAAATCCTTCACAAATCGCCTATAAAAACTAGCCAAACCATGAAACTCCTAACTTCCGTTATGCTTTTAGGTGTCGGCCAATCTCTAATAGCTTTTATCTTTTCAACGTCTACTTCTAACCCATTAGCGCTAACCACAAAATCAAGAAAAATAACTCTATCATACAAAACGTGCATTTCTTAAGATTAGCATAGAGTTGTTCTTTCCTTAAAATAATTAGCACACATTTTATATGTTCCAAATGCTCTCCTAGGTTTTTGCTATAGATTAAGATGTCATCAAAATAAACCATGACAAATTTTCCTATAAAAGCACGTAAAACATGATTTATTAAACGCATAAAAGTGCTAGGTGCATTTGTGAGTCCAAACGGCATAACCAACCATTCATATAAACCATATTTAGTTTTAAAAGCCGTTTTCCATTCATCACCCTCCCGCATACGAATTTGATGATACCCGCTTTTAAATCAATTTTAGAAAATATGCAAGAACCATGTAATTCATCAAGCATGTCATCTAACCTAGGTATATGGTGACGATACTTTACCGTTATGTTGTTGATAGCCCTACAATCCACGTACATTCGCCATGTACCATCCTTTTTTGGTACAAGCAAAACCGGTACCGCACAAGGACTCTTGCTTTCCCTCATGTATCCTTTGCTCATCAACTCCTCCACTTGCCTTTGAAGCTCCTTAATCTCCTTGGGATTACTTTGATAAGCCGGTCAATTTGAAATGACAGCTTCGGGTATGAATTCAATTTGATGTTCAATGCCTCGAATAGGCGGCAATCCACTTGGTGCATCCTCTGGAAATACATCGTCGAATTCCTGTAACAAAGACTTAGCCAAACTAGGGAGGGTGGGTTAGTTTCCTCAAAATTGAGAAGTGATTCCTTATAAACGAACAAGATCATTTCTTTTCTCTCAACTACGGGCCTCCTCAAATCACTCTCTTTTGCAAAGAAATTCGCTCGTGTTTTCTTTCTTCTCTCGGGGTACTCTCTTTCTTTTCTCTCTTGTTATTGCTCTCTCTTTTTCTATCTAATGGCTATCTCAACATTTTCTCTCTTTTTCTCCAACTCACTATTTGCTCTCATTTTTTCTAACTCCTTTGCTTTCCTCTCTTCCTCACTTCTCAATTTTAATTGATTTTCATAGACTTGCGCCAGTGTTAATGGCACAACAGTAATGGTCATTTCATCCTTAATGAAACTATATCGATTTTTGTGCCCATCATGCATAGCTTTCCTATCGTATTGCCATGGTCGCCCCAATAAAATATGTCCCGCTTGCATTGGCACCACATCACACGCTAACTCATCCTTATAACTCCGAATTGACAAAATAATTAACACTCTTCGATTCATCCTCACCTCGCCACTCTCATTCAACCATTGCAAATTATAAGGTCTCGGGTGTCTCCACAATGTTAAACCCGATTTTTCTACAAGAGATTCGCTAGCTGCATTAGTGCAACTACCACCATCAATTAAAACACTACATACCGTATTGTTGACGTGGCATCGAGTGTG
>NW_019244858.1:47668-53615 GCF_002742605.1 Olea europaea var. sylvestris | reverse complement strand
AATTTTACCTTTTTCTCCTCCGAATAATTATAGCACACAAAATCATCTCAACCTTTCTTTCCCAATCTAAATATGCTTTCGGGTCACTTCTCCCCTTAAATTGCGGAATATTCATTTTAATACTTTCCAAATTTCCATCTACTTCATCTCCCAAGTTATTTCTACCCCGTCTTTCCATCCTATTGTCCCTATGCCTCGCTCGACCCATATCAATGTCATTTTCATCAAAATCATCCTCATCACTACGATACTCATCTCGCCTTCCTCTCCTAGATTCACGCCTACCCCGGCCCCTAGCATTAAACATCTCCGCTTGTCCCTGGCTAAGATTAGCAATTGTAGTACCTATTTGCACCATCCATTCCCCTTGCCTATCCACCTTCTCCCTAACATCACCAAGTACCCGTTCAAACCTTCGTATCATGTCCTCCGAAGCATTGTTTTCATTACCGTTTCAGCTTGAGTTGGAACCTTCTCTTTCCGACATCATATCACACAATTTTTTTATGCCTCACAAAGATTTCATTCGGAAAACACTCACTATGGCTTTTTCCCTCTATTGAACTCACCACTCGGCCTTTTACCACTCAAAGTCTCCCTCCAAGCACTTCAAAGAACCAAGTGAACTAAATCAATTGTTTTACCAGAAATTCAAACAAACCGAATATTAATCGAAGACCATGAGACACAAAGGACTTGAATAAATGGAATAGATTAATGTTTTAACAAGAATATTTGAATAGACTCAATAGAAGATTAAAAAAAATCGAAAGCAATTGAATATCATAAAATCAAACACAATGTAGGAAGTGTTGTTGGTAGAAAAACAAAATCAAATAATAATAATATCAAATTTATTTATTTATTTTTTATTTTTTACTCCTTGATGAAAGAAGATGATTAAACTACCAAAAACTCAACGAAATGATAAAAAGAAAAACAAGAAAGAAGAACTAAGAAAACAAAATTAACGACTCAAACAAATAAAGAAAAGATATAATCTTCAATTAATTTGGAGTCAAAGCTCTGATACCAACTGATGCGAACCTCGTAGCAACGTTGACTACGAAACCCACAATGAGATTGACGAACCCAAGAAAGCCAAATTAATCCAAGAGTTTAGGATTAACTCAAAAGAAAGTCGAACAAAAAAATCCAACAAGAACGACGCTTGAAAGACCCCTTGATCACGCAATCCAAGAATTAAATCCGGTTGTTTGAACGCCACCTGATAAGTTCAAGTTGTTCAATGAAGAACGATGAAAAGAAGACAATATGCCTCACTTTTTAATTCAATATCAAATATGTCAAAAGTTTTTAACAATTGAATGGAAACTCCTATTTTTACTAAACCTAAAAACTAGGTAAAAATCGTGCAAAAGTCGATCATAATTCCCAAAATATGGAAAAGAATAAAAAACTAACAAAATATGAAAAATTTCCAAAATTAGGAAATTCGCCAAAAAAAAATGATCTATGCGACCGTATAGTGTATTTTCATGCGGTCGCATGGTTCAATCCGGTTGGCTCCTTTGAGTTTTGATAAGCACCTATGCGATCGCATGGTGTTTTAGCCTATGCGGTCGCATAGGCTTATTTTTAGCCTCCGATTTCGTCGCTTGATAATAAATTGATCCAAGTTGATTCAGCCTTTGATCCGAACATGAAAGTTGCTCCATTTTGAGTCTCGAATATGGTTCCATCAATGGTTTCTTGAACGAGCAATCCCATCGCTTGTTTCACTTGCTTTGCCCTTGATCGCGTCATTGGTTCGCCATCGACTATCAAGGGGTCTCATCTCGCACTTGCTTTCGTCGGGCTCGACTCCTGGATCATATCAAAAGATGCTTAGGCAACAATTGCAGTACTCTTCGCCATCGCCCCACGGTCGTCATTGTCCTTATCCTCCTCCATCATGGCCAGAAGGCCCATCAAAGATATCCTCACGACTTCTCTTCCCTTCACTGTTTCCATTGTCATCGTCCACATCCTTTTCTTCATTTTATCTTTCGCCCTCTTTGCGTTTAGTAGAGTTGGGCGTTTGATTAGAATTATCAAAGTCATGTTCATCTAGACCCCTTGATCTCCTCATTGCCAAAGAATTTGTGTGCTCTATTTCTATCCATTGCATGGCTGATGGCTCGCATTTCTCTGCAAACTTGGGCCTCTGCTTCCTCGATTCGACATCAATTCCGTGTCCACATCCGGCACTGCCGCACTGCTGAAATATCTGGCGGAGCCGACTCGCCAGAGTCGGAGTGTCGAGGCGTGGGACGTCATCATCCGATTCCAATGGGGACGTCGGAGGTGGGAATGTGCATGGTGAACGTCCAAACGGAATTAGGATGGAGGCCACTACGGCGGAGGCGGATCTTCTCCTTTAAATGCTGCCAGCTCTTTTTACTTTCCTGGCCATAGCCATTTGTAGGATGGTCTCGGCCGATTACGTCAAATAGCCTACGGTTTGATACTGATCTCTGCAGTGACTCCATGTTGCCAGTTTTCATTTCAAATAAGTTGCCAATAATGTGATGAAAGCGTAAAAGCACTTTTAACAATAAGAAGAAAGTCCAAGAAAAAGATCCGTATTTTTAACAAGGAGAATTCACAAAAATGTTTTTTTTTTGAAAATGCACAAAAAACTTTGATGTACACATAATTTGTACAAAAATGTCACTTTCTTGTTGTGAAATGTCCAAATTACCCTTAATTTGACCTTTTTTGGAGCATTTAATGCTCCTTCATAATTGTTTTTAAAAACAATTAATGTTGTGATTTGATTGTTTAATTTGTATATTATAATCATTGAATCTATGAATAATATATTGTAAAATACGAATTTAGTTAATAAAAAATGAATATAAAATCCTAAAAAACCCTGTTAACATAAAAAACAAATTTCTTGTTAAACAAAACTCTTATTTCATTCATTTTTTTCATCCATTTTCTTCTTGATCAAGAAGACATTACTTCATCCATCTTTTTCATCTATTTTGAAAGGTCAGTTATTACGAATTGTTTATATTTTTATGTAATAGTTTACTCTTTTTAAAATGTTAAAAACAACATGATAATCACTATTATTAATCATCATGTTCTTTTTTTTTTTAATATTTTTGAAGGAAAAACATACCAAAAATATTTAGGAAAATGTGAAGTATTCTATATTTAATGAAACATTCAGTCATTTATTTTTGGAAATAGGTTGTGATGTTGTAGTTGTTGTAATTAAGAAATGATCATAATCATTAATACTACCAAATACATTTGAAGCTTCTCGACAGTTCCGACAGTTGAATTGTCGAACTCAACATTTCAAAATTGTCGAGATCGACATTTTAACTGTCGAACTCGACATTTATAAACTGTCGGGATAGATAACTAAACTGTCGAATTGGACAGCTGAAAATTCTTGACACCCTTCATTTGACCTTGTACTATTGCATAGGTTTAAATATTCGAACGTGCCACTTCCATGCTATTATATAATCGACATATTGATTGCGCATAATTCTTATCGTTGAAATCCCAACATTTCAGGTATGGACAATAATTTGAGATTCATCGTGCCGCATGGGGGAAAGTTTGTTCACGGGAATGACGAATGGAAGTGTACTGGGGACAAAACCACTTCTATTTTAGTGTCGAGCAGTATTACATACCGGGGCTATTGTTACGGTTGAACAACAAACTTGGTGTTCTCGATCCCCGCACAAAAATGGAATTGAACTTCAAAGTTTCAAATATGAATATACCGCTGGCCGAAATACTCGAAGATGAAGACGTAAATTGGTACATATCAGTTTATAAAGAAACTGCCCTCTGCGTTACGACTTAGGAAATTGGCCTGCCAAGTGTTGAAATGGAGAGGGATACAAATTACAGTCAACAATTGTTCGACGCAGCGGAAGATCACCAAATCGTACAGGGCGACGAGCTCAATCATCGGCGCAGTGTCCCAAACAATAATGCAGCCGATACTCCAATTTTCGATGTTGGGACTGCACCATTAGATGAGATGTACGACGACCCCTTACATGGTACAAATACTGGTAATATTGCTGACGTTGACGAAGAACTATTATCACATTCCAAAAGTCCGGATACATGCGACTGGATTTCCACTGTGAATACGTCGGATCTTACCGAAAGGCAAATATTTTTTACCAAGAAAGGGTTGTACTCGAGAATTCATCTACTTGCTTTGCGAGACAAGTTTCAATTTCAGGTTAGCATGTCAAGCCTAAAAATGTTAGCCGTTGTATGCGCGAACGATAATTGCAAGTGGAAGTTACGTGCTTCGAGTGTCAAGCAGTCTGCCATCTTCATGATCCGCAAATTCAACAGTGTGCACACGTGTTCCATAGATTATCGTCGTAATGCACATCGACATGCCACTAGTTCCGTAATTATCGAGCAAATTATGGGAACATTTGATAATACGTACGGATCGTATGATCCTACCGCTATTGCACGTGACATGGAACGTAAGTTTGGTGTGAAAATTAGTTACCATCAAGCACATAGGGGGGAGGTCGCTGCTTTACATATGCTACATGGTACACCGGGTGATAGTTTTCAAAAACTTTCTTCCTACTGTCACGTCCTAGGAGAGAGTAACTCAGGGATAGTAACACACATCGAAGTAGATTCTCGTAACAGGTTTCGCTACTTTTTCCTAGCTTTCGGTGCAAGCATTCAGGGTTACGCGCACTACCTGAGGCCTGTTATTTGTGTTGACGACAGTCACTTGAAAGGTCCATACAAAGGTACCCTTCTACTGGCAATTGCCCAAGAAGCCAACAAATAGATTTATCTGTTAGCGTGGGGGATCATTGATGCCGAAACAAATAGATCGTGGATGTGGTTTTTATCAAATTTGAAAGATCTTATAGGTGACTCGGACGAATTGGTGTTTGTTTCCGACAGGAAAAATAGTATTGAAAACACCATTGCCCACCTATTTCCTCGGGCTCACCATGGGTGTTGTGTCTGACATATGGAAAAGAATTTAATCCAGTGGTACAACAGCGTAAGTTCAATATTTCTATTCAAAAGAGCCGCAAGAACTTACTGGACCGAAGAGTTTGAAAGACTTATGAGACAGTTTCGTAGGGTAAGTGCAAGAGCGTAGGGTACTTGGAGCGAGCAGGTTTCCCATTTTGGTCATGGGCACTATTTGTTGGCCAACGATACAACATTTTGACCAACAACAATGCAGAATCTTTGAACTCAATGTTGAGACATGCCCGTTCGTTACCGATAACGTGCTTCGTGGAACACATTCGGCATACTATACAGAAGTGATTTTATGAACGTCGAGCTAGTGCAACTGCATGCAGTACCGTACTATCACCAACGATGGAGAATGAGTTACGGACAACGTTCGAAGTAGGTACTAGGTTGCGAGCGCATGGCTTGACAGATAACTTAACATAAGTTGAATATCTAACGACACGAACATCGTAGACTTCTCCGAAAACACGTGCACTTGTCGTGAGTTCCAACTGAATCATATGCCGTGTGTTCTCGTAACCCGTGCTACTTGCTTGAGAGGTAAGTCATTGTACGATCTATGCTCATCGTATTACACATCCAAATACTAGAAGGGTGCTTACAGAGAAGCTATATATCCAGTTTTGCGTAAAGTGGACTGTCCAGCCGAAATTACAGGTATTCCTATTATGTGCCCCAGTGTACGTCGTCCTCCAGGTAGACCACCCACACTACGTAAGCGATTCAGACACAAGTGTACCACACGACTCAGGAAATGCACTCGCTGCGGTGGACTTGGTCATAAACGGACCACATGTTCGAACCCACTGTACCACGTCCGATGTAAGCAGCATTTTGTACGTGAGTGGTTGAAGTTGTAAGTTAAGTGTTCCCTTGATTTCGTTTGTATATGACAATGTAAATATTGTAATACTGTTTTCATTCTCTTACG
>NW_019244858.1:40615-45960 GCF_002742605.1 Olea europaea var. sylvestris | reverse complement strand
GCGGTGCCTATATAAAAAATTATAGAATTTTAGTGAAACAGTTATGTGTGAAGGAGGCCACATAGTCGTGGAATAAGATGGACCCGTTTAAAATAGGTACGTACCGTCCACCTCCGTGACGTCATGGGTCGATGGGGCTTCCTCGTTGTCGTCGCTGGGAAGCGTGGAAAATGTCTCTCCTGGGTCTAGTTGAAAGCAAATTGGGTGAAATGGACGAACACAATCTATGAATTATCATTTGCGTGATGGGAAAGTGATTGGTAATAGAACCCAAATCACAGAAGTTGACAAAAATTACGCACGTACCGTTTACCTCCTACATTTCACCCTCTTTTGCATGGTCGTCGTCATGTGGGCTCTGTTCGTCGTTGCCTTCCCTGTCTAGTTGGAAAATAAAGAAAAAATTATTGAAGGAGTGAAATTGAATACATTTGCATATCACGAGATGAGATGACATCAAATACAAAAATTACGCACGTATCGTTCACCTCCTGCATTCCACCCTCCTCTGCATGGTCGTCGTCATGTGAGCTCCGTTCATCGCTGCCTTCCCCGTCTAGTTGGAAAACAAAGAAAAAATTATTGAAAGAGTGAAATTGAATACATTTGCATATCACGAGATGAGATGACATCAAATACAAATATGTGTTACACATAACTAACCGACATACCATTCATCTCCAAGTTTTTGGCAGGTGAAGGACGGTCACAGTCATCTGGGCACAGGTCCATGTTTCCTCCATCTACATCTAAGTAATTTGGTAATTAAAAAAATAAATTTGTAAGCGAATGCATAGGAAAAATTGCACAGCTCTGTAGCTATGTTGTAAGTGGAAGTTGCAGTACAACAAACTCATACCTTCGTGGGGGTCATCCCAAATGTTTGGCTCATTCACGACGTGAGCTACAGCGGAAGTGGAGGTGCCACTGGACGGGGGCACCAAGGTAGATATGAAAATCCTGAGTCTGGCAAACTCCTCGGTCACATGCTGAATGATTTCAAGCTTCACGGTCCACAACCTCATCTCGATGAGGATGCGCTAGTCCAGCAACATGCCCTCTACATCTTCCCTAGTCACAGTTGGTCAACCACGCGTACCCTGAAGCCCAGATGTGGACGGGGCACCCATTGGAGTAGGTAATGCACCCGACTGCCGTCCTGAGGCATCATCGTCGTCCTCGGTGTCACCAACACCGATCTTGCTGGAGGTGTCCCGACTACTGTCTCCACTCTCATCAGCCTTAGACCCATCGTCGTCGTTGCCCTCCGGTGTCCGACGGTTATCGCTCGTGGATGTCTCATTGTCCTCGGCCCGTGCACTGGACTCGTCGTCATGGCCGTTACCCGCAGCACTATCGTTATGTCCCCCACTGGCCGGTGCCACCTCATGGAACTGTGGCCCGACAACACTCCTAGCAAGTCATCCAAATATTATACCTGACGATCGAGAAACGGCACCAAGCTGGCGATGTATGGGAGATCACGCTCAACCTCCATGGGACACAGTGTGGCGTGCACATGCAGCTGTAGAAATAGGGGAGAACGGGTAGTTAAAATATATTGCATAGTATTCCCAAAAAAACAAAATAATTGAAAGGAAAATTAAAATTGTCCACGACCTGTACGTCTCTGAAGAGCGCATCGTACATACGCTGTTGCGGTTGTTTGGTAGAGGTCCAGCACAGAAGCCGGGGCAATCGTTCACCCACCCACTGACCGAAGCGTTCGTCGAGTTTGGGCATGGCCTCATATGCCCAAATTTGTCCGGACAGAAAGAAAAAATTTGTCATGTAAGTATCCATCCAAAGAATGTAGAAAACTGTTTGAATACTTACAAACAAAAAACATAAACGTAATGTTGTTCTTACCTGCATGGCGATCGGAAATCCGTGAATTGTATAACTGACGTCCTTCTCGTTCTTCATCTTTGCATTGCTCATTTTACGTAGCCAAGTACCCCTTTAACAAATGCCTATATCCCACTTTAGCCCAGGGGTAGGAAAAAAATAGCTCCAAGTCGTCGACGAGGGAAAGCGTGTCCTCATCAATGCCAATATTATTGTCCAAGCAGTGATAACTCCTTCCACAATTAGAGCAAGCCCGAGCTTGTATCTATCTGCCCGGGGTGTCGACGTGTGGACGAAGGTCTTTTCCAACTGGGCACATGAAATCTTCTCTAGCGATTTGAAATACTTTTCCTTCAGCCTCCTCTTCTCCAATACTTTTGTATACCGATGTCCCTCCGAAAACGAGCCAGCATGCAGTCCAATGACTGTAGCATACTCTTGCAGTCCAAACTGGGTAAGGTAGCCCTCCACATTAAACCACAACTTGTGCGCCTTATCGCAACGGATGCCTCGACACACAAGTGCCTGGATTAGTTGAGCGAAAAACTGGATCTCTGGAACGTCAACAAGAAACTCGAGGCAGGAGTTGCGAAAGTCAGCCCGCAGTCGATCGTCAAAGTGCTCGATCACCATTTTAATGTACTTCAGGTTGCTGCGTTGGGAGATGCGCGCGTGCAACTGTGCATTCTTGGTCACCCAAAATTGAAATTCCATGTATTCTACAGATGAAACGGTAATGGTCAGACCATAAATCAACAACAGTCAACAAATGAATATTTCAAAGAACAAGCGTACTTTCGAAGAGCATACAACCACATCAATCAGAACAAGTAATACGAGAAACGTATAAGAACATATCATCTATCCAAACTGCGACACACATGTTATGTCGAATTGTGCATGCAATGTTGATCGAAAAAAATGTTACTAAAAATATTTTGAATGTGCGAAAATACGTGCGGTAATGAGATATGAATGTTCGACAGACATGTTATTTCGAAATGCACAGTTATGTGTCGAGACACTGTCACCGAAGCCTGTGTTGACAGATGACTGCACTCGTCTGACAGGACAGTGTCATCTGTCATCTGTCGAGAATGCCTGCAGCTAATTGTCAGGAATGATAGTTCATCTATCGAGATTCACCCAAATGTCGAGAAATACAGCAGCCAAATGTCAGGAACGACAGTTTTCAATAGACACATGTAATACGTATGCATGATGCCCCAACACACAAACTTGGTACATAACAGCGGAAATCCAGCCGTCCCAAAAATTACAAAACACTTGAAAACTTAGATGTTAATGCTACATTGTGAACAGAAATATGTGTTACATATTCATGGTGCCCTATACCGAAATATAGAACATGTCAAAATCCAGTCATTCCAAAAATCACAATGAAGGTGAAAACGTATATGTTAATGCTACAATGTCATCAATATCGCCAAGCAAACAGGTACAAATGTAAACAGATCGAAGCAACCAAGTAAAAATGGACCGTTCGAGTAGAAGGCAAGCAAACAAAAATAGTTGTCCTTATATAACTACATCGAAAACACCAAATGATGTGACTGCTCACCGTGAATTGTGAGGGCTTATGGAATATGTATTCAGTTTTTAGTTTGAGCCAGATTGATTTTTCACGTGTTGCTCTACTATTGGGGGTAAGAGAATAGCAAATGGCCGTTTGGACGACATTTTAATCAATTATTGGACCCTTGGACCCGCACATGTTTCCTTTCACGGGGTTCGCTGTCCGTCGAACCCTTTAACAGTCAAAAAATAATTACAAGTGAAAACAAACACCCTCTAAGTCCCTTTCTATAGGATGTCTCATTACAGTGTCGTATTGCAAATGTAGCATATGAGTTCTAAGGTACATCTTGCAAAAGGGTTCACATCATAAGTATAATTCACCTAATAACCATTTACAAACTTCTAAAAAAATCTAATCTGTGAACTCCGTTGAAGAGTATAACAACCTAAGCACA
The DNA here is from genome assembly GCF_002742605.1 of Olea europaea var. sylvestris. NCBI lineage: Eukaryota > Viridiplantae > Streptophyta > Magnoliopsida > Lamiales > Oleaceae > Olea > Olea europaea. The sequence continues at coordinate 42,118 of NW_019244858.1, read as the reverse complement.
AAAGGATGGGTTGACAATAAAATTAAGGAACTAATCATGTACTCTATAAATGTAAACAATTTGAAAAAACATATATCTGCCTGTCCATATCCATAAACATTGTCCTAACTAACAATATTTTACGACCAAAAAATTATTGTATCAAACACAAAATTAATCGGGCACGGCTTCAGTTTCCACATTTCTCACCCACTGCCATTGCCAACCACCCACTGTCCACAACAGAATATTTTCATTACATCAACCAACAACCCAATGTGAGATGCCGTATATCATGTAAATAATTACCACGACAAATATTTCTCCTTCACACAAAACGAGTATCAAATACTACTACTAAACAACCAACAACAACCAACACACACGAGTCAAAATTGGAATCTGGGACCGAAGAAAATAAAATAAAAAACCTAATTCATATTAACAGACATCAAAATTTGATGGTTACATTAATATAACACCTTCGAAAACATAAATAAATAAACCCAATGATTCAACAAGAATAAATAAGCGCTGCATTCCTTGCAAAATTAATTCCAAAGAGAAATTCAAAAAATGTAATACCTTTTACACAATGTTGATTTGCAATTGCACAGAAGATGAGATCCAAAAGGCGATGGGCGATTCCTCCAACGCTTCCAATATCGTCGATGTCCAGAAGTAGGAGAGATTTTCGTAAGGGAGAGGAGTTGGCCGACGGTCGATGTAGCGACAGAGAGCAGTGTCGGTCCTGTGATTTTAGGAGCCTAAGGCGAACTCCATAAATTAGGCCCCCTCCAAAAAAATTGTATCGTACATGCAAAATTTATAAGAGTATTACAAAACCAATTGTCAACTTGTTAACTTAAAACATAACAGTAAAATTGATAATAATAAAACATTTCAATCATCTCACAATGAAAATTTTCAACATAATGACTATGTGCGCTTGTGCAATTGATTATATCATTAAATGCTAGCAAAAGTCAATATAACCCGACAAAGGTACATTCTTGCAACGCAATCATATAAGCCGACAATATTTCAAACATTTCCTATATGTTAATAAATAAGTAAGCACAAGTCCTTGCTTACCTAAGAAGTAGGAGTTGAGTAAAAATTATGAAATGACACAATTCAACACTTTGAGAATTCCATCGTCACAACTCACAATCTTGAAATAAAAAATTTTAAATGTGAAGGATAATTATTATTTTCTTTCTAATATTTCACGAAACCCTCTGTTTGGAACACATTGAACACCATATCTATTGTCAAAACTAATTTGAAAGACAAAAACAAAGATGAAACTACATGAAGCAAATCGAGGCCAAACAAGATGTAGTAAAAGAAAAGAGACCGCACCAAATGTTAGATCTAATCCCCTCTAAATACTCCACTAGTGATTGAGTATCAATTTAACCTTTTCCTTATCAGTCATTAACTAATCATACAATTTGAACATGCTATTGGACGTGATTGCAATGTATGTATTGTATGAGAACAAGATAAAGTTTAAGCTTT
>NW_019244858.1:0-37361 GCF_002742605.1 Olea europaea var. sylvestris | reverse complement strand
CTAATCACTACACCTCTTGATTTAGCTTCAGCCTTCATTTGGTCTTTACTCTTGATAATTCTGCAGAAATTCCTCATCACACCTCGATCAACGCACATGATCAACTCAAAAATCAACCCTCCGAATGAATCTGCTGCCTACCTGCATCAGGTGTGTGCTAAAGTAAAATGACACAGCACAAAATGTTCGTAACTATCCATCCAATCAACGTACAAACCAAAAAAATTACTCACCCATGGAATAGGAAACGTGCACGCAATCTAATCACCAAAAAATGAACAACCCTTTCACATATCATAAACAATATATGCCATAAACAATACATGCCATAAATATAATGTTAAAGCCAAGATACAAGACAAGGAAGGCATCCCACCAGACCAACAGGGGCTCATTTTCACTGGTAAACAGCTTGAGGTTTGCCGTAGTTTGGCTGACTATAACATTCAGAAGGAGTCCACACTCCACTTGGTGTTGAGGCTTCGTGGTGGCATGTAGATTTTTGTCAAAACCCTTACTGGGAAGAAAATAACCTTGAAGGTGACAGCTCCGACACCATTGATAATGTTAAAGCTAAAATTCAAGACAAGAAGGGAATCCAACCAGACCAGCAGAGGCTGATCTTCGCTGGCAAACAGCTTGAAGACGGTCAAACATTAGCAAACTATAACATTCAGAAGGAGTCAACTCTACACTTGGTGCTGAGGTTGAGGGGACGCATGCAGATTTTTGTGAAGACTCTGACTGGAAAAACCATCACTTCATCTTGGAAAATCTTATGACTGGGATGTATAAGAATGATGATATATTCATTTTAGTTCTGATGTTGATCAACCCTTTCACATATCATGAACAATACATGTATTATTTTGTTAACGCATATGCAAAAAATTGACCGGCAATACTATCTTATACTTACACTAAACATTTATTATCGCAAAATGATATGTACTCTACATAAGACAGTTTAAAGTGTAGCATATGGCTGAACAAACCTATCCGCCCATAAAACTAACCAAATTAAAAGCATGTCCTTGTTACGAACAACGTATCTAGTACTAAAACACACCTTACCGGACTACTTGAACTCACTTATTTCTTTACTCTCTTTGCCCTTCCCCTCGTGTATGGAGTCTGAGTAGGTGGTGCAGGATGTCGAACACGAGTCGATCGTCGCCTGTTTGTGCTGCCCACATTACCTTCTTTTTCTGGTACGGTGACCTGTGCCGGCAACTCTGTAGCGGTGCCTATATAAAAAATTATAGAATTTTAGTGAAACAGTTATGTGTGAAGGAGGCCACATAGTCGTGGAATAAGATGGACTCGTTTAAAATAGGTACGTACCGTCCACCTCCGTGACGTCATGGGTCGATGGGGGTTCCTCGTTGTCGTCGCTGGGAAGCGTGGAAAATGTCTCTCCTGGGTCTAGTTGAAAGCAAATTGGGTGAAATGGACGAACACAATCTATGAATTATCATTTGCGTGATGGGAAAGTGATTGGTAATAGAACCCAAATCACAGAAGTTGACAAAAATTACGCACGTACCGTTGACCTCCTACATTTCACCCTCTTTTGCATGGTCGTCGTCATGTGGGCTCTGTTCGTCGTTGCCTTCCCTGTCTAGTTGGAAAACAAAGAAAAAATTATTGAAGGAGTGAAATTGAATACATTTGCATATCACGAGATGAGATGACATCAAATACAAAAATTACGCACGTATCGTTCACCTCCTGCATTCCACCCTCCTCTGCATGGTCGTCGTCATGTGAGCTCCGTTCATCGCTGCCTTCCCCGTCTAGTTGGAAAACAAAGAAAAAATTATTGAAAGAGTGAAATTGAATACATTTGCATATCACGAGATGAGATGACATCAAATACAAATATGTGTTACACATAACTAACCGACATACCATTCATCTCCAAGTTTTTGGCAGGTGAAGGACGGTCACAGTCATCTGGGCACAGGTCCATGTTTCCTCCATCTACATCTAAGTAATTTGGTAATTAAAAAAATAAATTTGTAAGCGAATGCATAGGAAAAATTGCACAGCTCTGTAGCTATGTTGTAAGTGGAAGTTGCAGTACAACAAACTCATACCTTCGTGGGGGTCATCCCAAATGTTTGGCTCATTCACGACGTGAGCTACAGTGGAAGTGGAGGTGCCACTGGACGGGGGCACCAAGGTAGATATGAAAATCCTGAGTCTGGCAAACTCCTTGGTCACGTGCTGAATGATTTCAAGCTTCACGGTCCGCAACCTCATCTCGATGAGGATGCGCTAGTCCAGCAACATGCCCTCCACATCTTCCCTAGTCACAGTTGGTCAACCACGCGTACCCTGAAGCCCAGATGTGGACGGGGCACCCATTGGAGTAGGTAATGCACCCGACTGCCGTCCTGAGGCATCATCGTCGTCCTCGATGCACCAACACCGATCTTGCTGGAGGTGTCCCGACTGCTGTCTCCACTCTCATCAGCCTTAGACCCATCGTCGTCGTTGCCCTTCGGTGTCCGACGGTTATCGCTCGTGGATGTCTCATTGTCCTCGACCCGTGCACTGGACTCGTCGTTATGGCCGTTACCCGCAGCACTATCGTTATGTCCCCCACTGGCCGGTGCCACCTCATGGAACTGTGGCCCGACAACACTCCTAGCGAGGTCATCCAAATATTATACCTGACGATCGAGAAACGGCACCAAGCTGGCGATGTATGAGAGATCACGCTCAGCCTCCGTGGGACACAGTGTGGCGTGCACATGCAGCTGTAGAAATAGGGGAGAACGGGTAGTTAAAATATATTGCATAGTATTCCCAAAAAAACAAAATAATTGAAAGGAAAATTAAAAATGTCCACGACCTGTACGTCTCTGAAGAGCGCATCGTACGTACGCTGCTGCGGTTGTTTGGTAGAGGTCCAGCACAGAAGTCGGGGCAATCGTTCACCCACCCACTGACCGAAGCGTTCGTCGAGTTTGGGCATGGCCTCATATGCCCAAATTTGTCCGGACAGAAAGAAAAAATTTGTCACGTAAGTATCCATCCAAAGAATGTAGAAAACTGTTCGAATACTTACAAACAAAAAACATAAACGTAATGTTGTTCTTACCTGCATGGCGATCGGAAATCCGTGAATTGTATAACTGATGTCCTTCTCGTTCTTCATCTTTGCATTGCTCATTTTACGTAGCCAAGTACCCCTTTAACAAACGCCTATATCCCACTTTAGCCCAGGGGTAGGAAAAAAATAGCTCCAAGTCGTCGACGAGGGAAAGCGTGTCCTCATCAATGCCAATATTATTGTCCAAGCAGTGATAACTCCTTCCACAATTAGAGCAAGCCCGAGCTTGTATCTATCTGCCCGGGGTGTCGACGTGTGGACGAAGGTCTTTTCCAACTGGGCACATGAAATCTTCTCTAGCGATTTGAAATACTTTTCCTTCAGCCTCCTCTTCTCCAATACTTTTGTATACCGATGGCCCTCCGAAAACGAGCCAGCATGCAGTCCAATGACTGTAGCATACTCTTGCAGTCCAAACTGGGTAAGGTAGCCCTCCACATTAAACCACAACTTGTGCGCCTTATCGCAACGGATGCCTCGACACACAAGTGCCTGGATTAGTTGAGCGAAAAACTGGATCTCTGGAACGTCAACAAGAAACTCGAGGCAGGAGTTGCGAAAGTCAGCCCGCAGTCGATCGTCAAAGTGCTCGATCACCATTTTAATGTACTTCAGGTTGCTGCGTTGGGAGATGCGCGCGTGCAACTGTGCATTCTTGGTCACCCAAAATTGAAATTCCATGTATTCTACAGATGAAACGGTAATGGTCAGACCATAAATCAACAACAGTCAACAAATGAATATTTCAAAGAACAAGCGTACTTTCGAAGAGCATACAACCACATCAATCAGAACAAGTAATACGAGAAACGTATAAGAACATATCATCTATCCAAACTGCGACACACATGTTATGTCGAATTGTGCATGCAATGTTGATCGAAAAAAATGTTACTAAAAATATTTTGAATGTGCGAAAATACGTGCGGTAATGAGATATGAATGTTCGACAGACATGTTATTTCGAAATGCACAGTTATGTGTCGAGACACTGTCACCGAAGCCTGTGTTGACAGATGACTGCACTCGTCTGACAGGACAGTGTCATCTGTCATCTGTCGAGAATGCCTGCAGCTAATTGTCAGGAATGATAGTTCATCTATCGAGATTCACCCAAATGTCGAGAAATACAGCAGCCAAATGTCAGGAATGACAGTTTTCAATAGACACATGTAATACGTATGCATAATGCCCCAACACACAAACTTGGTACATAACAGCGGAAATCCAGCCGTCCCAAAAATTACAAAACACTTGAAAACTTAGATGTTAATGCTACATTGTGAACAGAAATATGTGTTACATATTCATGGTGCCCTATACCGAAATATAGAACATGTCAAAATCCAGTCATTCCAAAAATCACAATGAGGGTGAAAACGTATATGTTAATGCTACAATGTCATCAATATCGCCAAGCAAACAGGTACAAATGTAAACAGATCGAAGCAACCAAGTAAAAATGGACCGTTCGAGTAGAAGGCAAGCAAACAAAAATAGTTGTCCCTATATAACTACATCGAAAACACCAAATGATGTGACTGCTCACCGTGAATTGTGAGGGCTTATGGAATATGTATTCAGTTTTTAGTTTGAGCCAGATTGATTTTTCACGTGTTGCTCTACTATTGGGGGTAAGAGAATAGCAAATGGCCGTTTGGACGACATTTTAATCAATTATTGGACCCTTGGACCCGCACATGTTTCCTTTCACGGGGTTCGCTGTCCGTCGAACCCTCTAACAGTCAAAAAATAATTACAAGTGAAAACAAACACCCTCTAAGTCCCTTTCTATAGGATGTCTCATTACAGTGTCGTATTGCAAATGTAGCATATGAGTTCTAAGGTACATCATGCAAAAGGGTTCACATCATAAGTATAATTCACCTAATAACCATTTACAAACTTCTAAAAAAATCTAATCTGTGAACTCCGTTGAAGAGTATAACAACCTAAGCACAAAAGGATGGGTTGACAATAAAATTAAGGAACTAATCATGTACTCTATAAATGTAAACAATTTGAAAAAACATATATATGCCTGTCCATATCCATAAACATTGTCCTAACTAACAATATTTTACGACCAAAAAATTATTGTATCAAACACAAAATTAATCGGGCACGGCTTCAGTTTCCACATTTCTCACCCACTGCCATTGCCAACCACCCACTGTCCACAACAGAATATTTTCATTACATCAACCAACAACCCAATGTGAGATGCCGTATATCATGTAAATAATTACCACGACAAATATTTCTCCTTCACACAAAACGAGTATCAAATACTACTACTAAACAACCAACAGCAACCAACACACACGAGTCAAAATTGGAATCTGGGACCGAAGAAAATAAAATAAAAAACCTAATTCATATTAACAGACATCAAAATTTGATGGTTACATTAATATAACACCTTCGAAAACATAAATAAATAAACCCAATGATTCAACAAGAATAAATAAGCGCTGCATTCCTTGCAAAATTAATTCCAAAGAGAAATTCAAAAAATGTAATACCTTTTACACAATGTTGATTTGCAATTGCACAGAAGATGAGATCCAAAAGGCGATGGGCGATTCCTCCAACGCTTCCAATATCGTCGATGTCCAGAAGTAGGAGAGATTTTCGTAAGGGAGAGGAGTTGGCCGACGGTCGATGTAGCGACAGAGAGCAGTGTCGGTCCTGTGATTTTAGGAGCCTAAGGCGAACTCCATAAATTAGGCCCCCTCCAAAAAAATTGTATCGTACATGCAAAATTTATAAGAGTATTACAAAACCAATTGTCAACTTGTTAACTTAAAACATAACAGTAAAATTGATAATAATAAAACATTTCAATCATCTCACAATGAAAATTTTCAACATAATGACTATGTGCGCTTGTGCAATTGATTATATCATTAAATGCTAGCAAAAGTCAATATAACCCGACAAAGGTACATTCTTGCAACGCAATCATATAAGCCGACAATATTTCAAACATTTCCTATATGTTAATAAATAAGTAAGCACAAGTCCTTGCTTACCTAAGAAGTAGGAGTTGAGTAAAAATTATGAAATGACACAATTCAACACTTTGAGAATTCCATCGTCACAACTCACAATCTTGAAATAAAAAATTTTAAATGTGAAGGATAATTATTATTTTCTTTCTAATATTTCACGAAACCCTCTGTTTGGAACACATTGAACACCATATCTATTGTCAAAACTAATTTGAAAGACAAAAACAAAGATGAAACTACATGAAGCAAATCGAGGCCAAACAAGATGTAGTAAAAGAAAAGAGACCGCACCAAATGTTAGATCTAATCCCCTCTAAATACTCCACTAGTGATTGAGTATCAATTTAACCTTTTCCTTATCAGTCATTAACTAATCATACAATTTGAACATGCTATTGGACGTGATTGCAATGTATGTATTGTATGAGAACAAGATAAAGTTTAAGCTTTAAACAATGAAAAGTCTAACATATAACTTCCGAAAATGATCAAGCTAGAAAGATATCTAAGAAGTATTAAATAAGTGAAAGTTCCATTCAACTACAAACTTCTCTTAATATTGAGCAATATTAGCAACAATGATCACTTTATAGCAGCAAAAGATTCGAATTCAGGTCATATGTCATCAAGTAATATTGTGTAAATTTTCATCTTTACTGGTAGTAGATACGATGAAAATTCTTACAAAATTCAAAAGCAACTTATGTGATTTACACAGCTTGATAGCCAATCTTCATAGCATATTTGTTAAGTCATTATATTCCATAGTACATCACATAGCATACGGTGCATATCCCTATTGGATTATTAAAATGGATAAAGCCTCAATAAAAGTCAATATAAATTATTGAGTGAATTGAATCATTAAACAAAATCATGCTACACAAATTCATAAAAAAAGAAAAAAAAACACTCTCCCTCTATTTATCCAATTTAGGTTCTTCAAGCATTCACTATAAGCACCATTACATCAAAACATGCTTTACTGAACTGGAATTTGAATATTCTCAAAATAATTATCATACTATACATGTTCTGATGTCCATTTTGCTTGATAAAATAAAAGAAATTAAAATGAAGAAAGAAATAATTGTATATCGGTTCTCATCTGACTGGGGAAGTATGGAAAGGAACTTTCGAGGCACTAACCCTGCAATCAATTTCAATTTTTATCACCACCTGCAATCCACAAAAAACCATAGACCCATAAACATACACATCTAAAAACGAACACAAATAAACACCAAAAAGAAAACCCCATAAATCCTTTTCACAAAAGGCAAAAATCACAAACGCAACCACAGAAATCAGATTAACGTACATAGGGACAGTGCTGGGGAGTCGGCGGACGACACCTACAGATCGGAGCAGTGAGAAGATCACGCTTTGTAGTTGTCACGTCGTTTGGCGGTTTGGGTTCTTCAATAATTTGGATTTTGATTTGTAAAAGTTGGACAATACAATGCCAAGCAATCTGCCTCTATACAGAACCGGGCGAGAGAGGAGTGTGTTTTACAGTTTTAGGGATTTCGTTTTCGGTGAGGTAGAGGAGTTCGCGGCATTTTGGGATTTCGATGGTCGATTTAGTCACAGAGAGGAGTGAGTTTTAGGGATTTAGGGATTTCGTTTTCTCTTGCTTTCCTTTAACATTCACGGCATTTTGGTTCTTCGAATGGGGGATTGGAGCGTACATTTTGGTTTTTGCTCTGCTTTTTTTCTTGAATAATTCAATTTCTTCTGAGACTCTTGCACAATTTCGTACGATTTCTTTGATTGGTCAAATCTCATTTAATTAGGACATGTAGGGTATTTAAAATTAGCTTTAAGGGCAAATATGTCTAAAATTGACATTCTTGCAATGTCAAAAAAAAGTGACATTTTTGTAAATACAAAGCCAAAATTTGATTATTTTGATAATTTCTTTTAACAATGAATTATCAGCAAGAGAACGCGTTCGAAGGCGCAACTGAGGCATGATCTCATGACTCGCATCCAACCATTGGATGGTGTTGATAGTTAGAGCAGGTTATGTCTCCAATTAATTAAAAATGTGTATTTAAACGTTAAAATGATTACATGATATGCAGATTGAGTCGAAGCAAGTGAATAAATTTCATGAAATTGAGGATTTATACCCTATGCGATATTTTTGAATGAAAGTTAAAGTAAACTTTTGTGTTTTTGAATAATATGTTTTTTCGACAAAATTATCGTTACATTTCATGTTTGACTAAGCTTAAAGTGTTAACATGTATAAGTTATTTATTTAGGTATTTTAGCACAAATGGTCCTTTCTCTTGGTTGTTGGTGTGATTTTTATCCTTAACATGTTCTGAACCTATGCCTTTAGGTGTCAAAATGATTGTTTTGGATAGGTTTCATCCAATTATATTGTTAGTTTTATACGTGCACACCTTCATTTTATTAGCAATTCGAAAGAAAAAAAGAAAAATGGTAGTCATGTGCAAAAATTGGATGGAATCTATTCAAAAGGACCATTTGAGCACCTAAAGGCATAAATTTGAAACTTCTCAGTTGAATATTAAAGGTTAGATGACCAAAAATGGACGAAGGTTATATGTTATTGACCATGTGCACCAAAGTTCCATTTTTTTGGATGAATAAGTATTTTTTTTTTTTGGTGATAAAAATAATCAAGTGATTTATCAATCATTTAAAATTCTTCAATTTGTCAAACATACTAAATAGATCCACAACTTACTATCCAATCATATCAACAGGTTCCTATAACTCACAGCTTATAAACACTTAAAAAAATAAAAAATAAATTGACTTTACTAAGCATGTACTTATAAATCTGGGAAACTAGCACAAGAGGTGTCCAATCTTTGACTGTGGTAGTACTCAAGTCCTCAATCTTTCATTTCAATAATACTTAGTTCATTAATAGACACTTTTACCATTATCATTTTTTGTTTAGTCAAAATTGTGTGTATAAAAACTGTCTATCCCTATAGTATTCATTATTGTTATCCTGACTGTTACTCCCCTAGCCGAACCACTTCGGAAAGTCTACCGCTGCATCATACGAGGTGTCCACCACCAATCCGAAGTGGTTCCGAAGTGACTGCACCACCAATGTCTGTACGCTGCGAGGCACAAAACAATTCTACTGAACCGACCGAAGTGTCCTTGACGTCGAAGCAAAATGCACTCCGAGGTTCTCCTTCAGTGGATCTGCCGCCACTTTCAGAAAGAGATCTGTGTCAAGAACCTCTTTGCCTCCAATGTTTAATTGTTTTGACGTCTCCATGGGTCTAGTTGATCTGACGTACCAACTTTATGTCAACTCAACTCAGGAGAAGTTATTACACGCCCACTCTATAGACGCGGCTGATTGACGCCTATGAGCAGACACTTCACACCTTCAGATGCATACACGTGTCCCACATCCAACGGTTCTCCTCACCTATAAATACCCAAGGTTTGACAAGAGGTAAAGGTAATGAAACTTTTATAACTTAGCTCCCCATAACAAGAAAATAAATATTCTCCTCCCCACTCTATTGCACAACCTGGGCACTATCCGATCACCGGATACTAACTTGACCGTCGGAGTGTATGCTGCCGCCGCCACCCCCTGGTTCCGACCGTGTGTATCCGACCGTGCGTTGATTGTGCACAGGGAGGATCACGTGGAGTAGCTATCGGTTGGCCACGTAGGAGGTCCAATTCGTGAGGCCAACAGATTAGCGTCTTCTGTGAGAAACTTCCCGTCCAAAATTCTACATTCTCCACTGAAAAAGCCACCGGAAAGCCATTGACTTACCCTGAAAAGGGCACGTTCTTGAAAAAGAGCAAAGTCGAATTACAATCCAAATTCTTATCACCCTTGAAAAAGGAGTAGATAAGATGAGTTCCAGTAATAAGGACGCAAACCCCAGGATGGACGCCTCTGAAGAAGAGGTGCTCCGAAACAATGACACTCACCAAAGACCCCATCATCGGCGTCGTCGAGGGGAAAGAACGGCCATGCTCACTAAAGGAATGACTCAAATAGCTGCGGGCATTAGAGATATCACGGCTCAGAATATGGCGATGCATGAATTCTTTACGCAAGCCCGAGGTAATCAGGCCTCCCAAATGTCCCAAGGATCTTACCCAGCTCATAAAGTCCCTACGTCTCGTTCTCGAGGCCATATGAGGCAACACAGAGAACGCCCCCTCAAAAGAGAAGTGGGTACGAAAGTCACATCCTATGTGCAAGGGAGCCAACCAGCAGAACCACAATTGGGGGACAACTTCCCACCAGAATATGAAGCATGGTCGGTCAGTATCTTTGATCGAATAGGGCAGGACCTTAGTAATAGGGTTCGCACAGTGCAAAAATCAGTTCGACAAGAGTAGGAGCAAGAAAAAGCACCCCTTCCACCTAGAAATAGAAAAAAGAGAAAGAACTTAGTTGATTGGGATAATCAAGGAGGAGCACCTCTACCTCCCCAGAACATGCAAGATGATGAGGGCTCCAAAGGGCCGTGTCGATCTTATGAAATTGATGATGATGATGATAACCTCCATTTCTCAAGGGAGATCCGAAGCTTCCCAATGCCTGTGAATTTCATGCCCCCTAAAATTCCCAAGTATGAAAGAAAGGGGGACCCGAAAAAGCACCTCATCAAGTACATGACACAGATGAGCCTCAGGGGAGCCTCACCTGTTTTGAAATGCAGAGCCTTCCACATAACCCTGGCTGGAGCCGCCGAAGTGTGGTACAAAAGACTGCCTCTCCTGAGCATTATGAGTTGGCCAGATCTGAAAAAGACATTCTTCAACCAGTACCTCTCATGTAGAGAATAAGAGGCCCCAGTGCAACGCCTACAAGATATGAGACAAGCCCCTGGAGAAACGCTGAAAAGCTATTCGCCAGGTTTACGGACGAAATCACATACTGCGAACAGGTCACTGACAGAGAAGCCCTTTCAGCCTTGAAAGGTAGCCTCAACATGAACACTTTGTTCTGGAGGGATGTACGCAGCAAGAATCTCACCACTTATGACAAACTGGTAGAAATGATGAGAGTTGAAATCGTCAGTGAAGAGATGATTGATCACCAAAATCGTACCACGTGGAGACTCCCTCCGCCTCAGAGGCAAGTAGGTCGAGGACCTGCAGCGTACCTTGTCACCCAGCAATGGACCCAAGCAGAGCATACAATAGCTCCCACGTCGGACAGGCACTAGTTTCTGCCATGCTAAATGCAGTGTCGGTATTGACATACGAGAATGCCCATGCCGAGGCGGGACCATCTGGAGGTACTGACAATAATCGAAAGAAGAAGAAGAAGAAGCGGTTAAATAGGCCCTTATAAGAGGCAAGGTTCTGCACCTTCCACCAACTCTATGGATACGACACCAATGAATGCAGACCGCTCGGATCGGAATAACCCACATCCCTTCAGGAGGGACGAACATCCTCGCAAATCCGCCTTCCCGAATAGGGGAGAGAGGAGGCATAGAGACCAGTCACCCCGGAGAAGAGAATCGAGGGACAAAGGAGAGTCCAGACAGAGAGATCAGGCCCCATTTTCTGGAGGCCAAAACATCAGGGAAATCGATACGATCATTAGGGGACCTCACATCGGTGGCAACACTAGGAATGCCTAAAAGAACTACGCAAGGAAAGCAAATGATCCACCAATGCTCACTTACATCGTCAACCAGTCCCAAGAAGCCAACAGGATAGCTCCGATTACCTTCTCCCAAGATGATGCACAAGAAGTTCACCACCCCCATTGTGATGCGTTGGTAGTAAGAGCCGTAATGGTAAGAAACGAACTCAAGCGCATGATCGTCGACAATGGCAGCTCGGTGAATATACTGTTTGACTCTACCTTCGACAAAATACAAATTGAATATGGGTTAATCCCCATGACCGACCCACTATTTGGATTTACTGGAGACAACATCGTCCCACGAGGACGAATTACTCCGCCCGTCGAGATGGGTTTAGCTCCCCTAGTGGCCCAACATTTCATGTAATTCTTGGTAGTAGACCACAGATCAGCCTACCACGGAGTATTGGGCAGACCCCTCTTGAAAGATCTTTGGGCTTTCACATCCATCCATTACTTGTGTATGAAGTTTCCAACTGAGCATGAAATTGCTACAGTCCAAGGCGACTAGGTAGGCTCTAGAGCATGTTACATAAACTCTCTACGAAAATCAGAGCCCCGCACTGTTAACGTGATCATAATAGAGGTTACGAACAAAGCCGATTTGGACGTGAAAATGCTCGACACCCTTGAATAAGGGCATACCTCCGAACAAGAGGAAGTCGTCGACATAGAAGAGGCCCCTGAAGAAGGGCACCCTTTTGATGAGTTAGACCCCCTGAATAACTGACTCAGAATCGAATGCGACCCCAATGGAAGAACTTGAAACTTTCTCCGTCAATCCAGAGGACCCCAATCAGGTCTTGTGAATTGGAAAGACACTGTCCCCCGAAACGAAAGAAGAAATGATAAGCTTCCTGAGAAGGAACTTGGATGTCTTCGCTTGGAAGCACGAAGACAGTGGGAATAGACCCAAGGATCATTTGCCATCAGCTTAACATCAACTCCTCATGTTCCCCACATTGACAGAAAAGGCGAGCCCTCAACCCAGAGCGGTACGAGGTGCTCAAAGACGAAATCAACAAGCTTAGCCACATTGGCTTCATAGAGAAACCATCTATCCGAAGTGGATATCCAACCCGGTCCTTGTGAAGAAGCCTAGCGAAAAATGGAGGGTATGCATAGACTTCACAAACTTGAACAAAACATGCCCTAAAGATAGCTTCCCACTGTCGAGGATAGCCAACTTGTGGATTCCACTGCTGGACATGAACTCTTGAGTTTCATGGATGTGTACTCAGGGTACAACTAGATACCCATGTTCTAACCTGATGAGGAGGCCACGTCGTTCATCACAGACATAGGATTGTACTGCTACAAACTCATGTCATTCGGATTGAAAAATGTTGGAGCTACATATCAGAGGCTGGTAAACATGATGTTTGTCGAACTCATTGGCAAAATTATGGAAGTCTACGCGACATGCTAGTTAAAAGCCTCCAGGTGAACGAATACGTAAGTCACCTCGACCAGACCTTTCAGATTCTTAGAAAATATAAAATGAAGTTGAACCCTCTCAAACGCACCTTCGGCGTGGCTTCGGGTCAGTTTTTGGGATACATTGTGAACCAAAGGGGAATCGAAGCAAATTTGGTAAAGATTGGCGCCTTACTAGGAATGAGGTCACCTCAGAAGCCAAAGGAGGTCCAAAGCCTCAATGGTCGGATAGCCGCACTCAGTCGCTTTATCTTCAGGGCCGCTGATAAGAGCCTACCCTTCTTCAAAGTGTTGAAGCAATGAAAGAAGTTCCAACGGACCAGTGAGTGCGAGAAAGCCTTCCAAGTGCTGAAGAAGCACCTAGGAGAGGCGTCTCTGTTATCCAAACCTGAACCACAAAAATCACTACTGCTGTACTTGGCGATCTCGGACGATGCGTTCAGCGCAGTCCTAGTCAGAAAAGAAAATGAGCACCAGTTGTTGGTATACTATGTCTGCAAAGCACTACTCCCAGCAAAAACACGCTACCCAGACATGTAGAAACTAGCACTCGCCCTTATCACAACATAAAGGAAACTGAGGTCGTATTCTAGGCCCATTCAATTGAAATTTTCACCAACTTCCCATTAAAGCAGGTGCTGCAGAGAACGGACGCTTCGGGTCGCTTGCTAAAATGGGTAATCGAGCTCAGTGAGTTCGCTCTACTGTTCCGACCCCGACATGCCATCAAGGCTAAGCCCTTGCAGATTTTGTGACTAAATTTTCCAAAGCCCAAGAAATGGAGGCGATAATGGAACCAGCCGAGCCCTCAACATGGTACCTATTCGTGGATGGATCCTCAGGAGAAACTGGCTCCGGAGTAGGGATCGTCTTGGAAAGCCCAAAAGGCCACAATCTAAATTGCACAGTAAGGTTCGACTTCAAAGCCTCAAACAAGCTTCTGAATATGAGGCCCTTTTAGCAGGCCTTAGACTTGCGAAAGAAATGCAGGTCAAAAGGCTCCTGGCAAGCAGCGACTCTCAACTTGTGGTGAGTCAAGTCAACGAAAACTTTGCGGCCAAAGATAGTAGCATTGTTGCATATTTAAAATTGGTTCTAGACCTAGTTCCTCATTTTGAAAGGTTCGAACTGATCCAAGTCCCACGCCTCGAGAATACTCATACAGACGCTATGTCAAAGTTGGCCAGCAACAAAGATTCAGAGTTACTAAATATTGTCCCCATTCAATGCTTGTCGAAGCCCTCCATATCCGGAAGTGAAGAGTTGTTATGGATAGAAAGTACCCTATTATGGATGCAACCCATCATGCCCTATCTTAAGGATCAATCACTACCAACTTCAAGAAGCGAGACGAAGAAGTTAAGAAGAAGGGCTACACACTTCATCCTACAAGAGGATGTCCTCTACAAAAGAGGCTTTGCTTCACTACTTCTCCGATGTGTAGGAGGGGAAGAAGCCACATATATACTCAGGAGATCCATGAGGGAATCTGCGGAAATCATTTCGAATGAATGGCTCTCGCACACAAAGTACTTCGACAAGGTTACTTCTAGTCGCCATTGACTACTTCATCAAGTGGGTCGAGGCTGAACCTCTTGCCAAGATCACTAAGGCGAATACTACAAATTCGTCTAGAAAAACATCATTTGTAGGTTCGACATTCTCCACTCCTTAGTGTCTGACAATGGGAAACAGTTCGACAACAAGAAGATTCGAGACTTATGTGATGAACTGGGGATAAAGAAGGACTTCTCAACGCCTCATCACCCCAAGCAAATGGGCAAGTTGAGGCAGTAAACAAAATCACCAAGCAAACCCTGAAAAGGAAGCTTGACACCTCGAAGGGGGCTTGGGTCGATGAGCTTTCCCACGTCCTCTAGGCCATCTGCACAATTTACCGAACCACGACAGGGGAGAAACCTTTCTCAATGACCTACGGAGCCGAAGCCATGAGCCCAGTCAAGGTAGGAGTCCCATCGCATCGTCAGATACACTTCAATGAGATCAGAAACGACAAAACTTGAATGTGCGAACCCACCTCCTTGAAGAAAGGAGGGATACCTCCCAAGTGAAACTGGCTAAGTATTAAAGAAAGATGACCCGCTATTACAACTCCAAGGTCAGAAATGGAACTCTTCGGCTGGGGGACCTCGTCCTTAGAAGGGTCTTCCAATCATCAAAGCCAACTGGGTCTAGAGTGTTTGGACCAAACTGGGAAGGTCCTTATCGCATCCGCAAGGAGTCCCGACCTAGTACTTTTGAAATTGAAGACATCACAGGGAGAGTACTGCCTCATCAATGGAACATCGAACACTTGAGAAAGTACTATCAATGATGAACGTATGTTCCGATCCGATGTCAATGTTGTCTAATAAGTGTTTGTCATGATCCGATCTCATTTGCAACTTTCCTATCTTACAAAGTGCTGAAATTGCCTTAGTGAAGGATGATGTAACTTCTAAGTAATGATACTTCAGTTCTTTGTGTCACATCGGTTAATGAATTGTTACCTCAGTTCTTCAATATGTTATTAGTCCGATCTTCTTTTGTTGACTGGTTATTGGTAGGTGGTGCTTAATATTTACTTAAGTGCTTATCATTCATTTACTCAAGTATAGACAGTTCAACACAAGGAAAAGGAAGAAGCAATAATACATAAAAGAAAAATTTTCATTCCATTCATTTCAAATAGAGTTACAAAAGAAAGGCCGAAGTCATTACAAAAGTAGCCCTATTCTACTAGGGCGACGTCTTTCACCCCGACCTTTGGTTTAACTTCTTCTAGGGCCTCTGGAGCTTTCTCAGCTGCCCAGTCAGGTCGGCCTCTAGTAAGCCTACCGAACTCTGCCTCCAAAGAGGATATGTCCAAAGTCGGGTGGACCTCCTTCAACCGACTCAATAGTCCTTGGGCACTCCAAGAGGCCCAGTAGTTGGTGAGGTCATCGTACAGGGGGTGCTCCTCGAAATGATCAATGAAGTTCTGCACAGCCACCTCCCTTGCCGACTTCAGCTCCCCCTTCAATGAAGCAATCTCTTCAACCTGGGCCTCTACCCGCTGCTTCAGCTCAGCTTTTTCCTTGTTGGAGGCCTCCAGAGCTGAAGTAGCCAGGCGGTGGTGCTCGTTGGTGTGATCAATTCGCCTCGTCAGAGCAGCCACCTGGCACTCAATTTTGTGCAGCTCTTTCTTCAGCCTCTCAACATCAGCATTGGCCCTCATCAGCTGGCCCTTTGCCTCCTGTTTCACCGACTCCATCTCAGAGGCCTTCTCCCGGGCGACCCGAACTTCATCTTCATATTGTATCTCCTCCTCGAGGCGCTTGGCCAGGTCAGTGTTTTTGGCCCTCAGATCTTTGATTAGACCCTCCAGCTGAACACTTGTGTTGAGGGCCCTGGCTATGCATGCACTGTTGGCCGCCACGAGATCTTCGGCAGTGCACGAGGCAGTGTGGTCCTTCCACTCCTCGGTCCAGTACCTGTTATGGATCACTGCCACTGCTACCGTCTATGGAGGTAGAGCCTCCAGCACTTCTTTCACGGGCTCCTCAGTGTTCACGCCCAAAAAGTCTACCTCTTTTGTGGGGTAGGCCCTTTTTCTCTTCGGTGCCCCGGCACTTGAGATATTGGAACGGCTGAAAGTGGAGCTTCAGCCGGGGTAGCAGAGGTGGCAGGGACAGCCACAGAGGGTTCAACAACCTCTCCCTTAGGGCTACCCCGGTTGGAATTATTGTCTGCCTCAGGGCTAGGCCGGCCTAGCCACAGTGGCCCCTTTGAAGAGCCCGCAACCTTCTTGCCCTTCCTCAACAGATTCGCCTCAAGGTCTTCTTCAACCTCTTCATTCGCCAGAGGCTGAAGCCTCTTACTGGCATCAACCAGATCCTCCATCTGATTCTTGTAAGCAGATGAGGAGGTCTTCAAGACTCTCGCTTCGATCACCATCAGCCGTCTACAATAAGTAGCCGCAGCAGGCTTTTATGGGAATGGGCATCGTACCCAACTGTCGCCTTGAAAATACGCGACAACTGTCAAATCATTTGACGTCAGAAATGTTCGCCTTAGATCGAAATCCTTAACTTTACAAAGTTTAGACACACTTGACGCGAAGTCCCCTATGGGTTATCGCCTCGATGGCTGCGTTCTCTCTTAAACTTTACAAAGTTTTAGCCATCTCCCAATGCGTCGTCCCCTGTAGGTCAGCGCACCTGTGGCAGATGAACTCCTCACTCAGCTTTACAAAGCTTCGACGCACCTGATGCGGAGTTCCCTGTGGGTCATCTCCTCGATAGTTGCATTCCCTCCTAAGCTTTACAAAGTTTTAGCCATCTCCCGCATCGGTCATAGATGAGCTCCTCATTCAGCTTTACAAAGTTTAGACGCACCTGACACGGAGTCCTCTGTGGGTCATCGCCTCAGTAACTGCATTCCCTCCTAAGCTTTACAAAGTTTTAGCCATATCCCACATCAGTTAAAGACGAGCTCCTCACTCAGTTTTTCAAAGTTTAAGCGCACCTGACGCAGAGTCCCCTGTGGGTCATTACCTCGGTAGCTGCATTCTCTCATAATCTTTACAAAGCTTTAGCCATCTCTCGCATCGGTCGTAGATAAGCTCCTCACTGAGCTTTATAAAGCTTAGATGCATCTAACGCGGAGTCCCCTGTGGATCATCGTCTCGGTAGCTGCGTTCCATCCTAAGCTTTACAAAGCTTTAGCCATCTCCTGCATCGATCGCAGATGAGCTTCTCACTCAGTTGTACAAAACTTAGACGCACCTGACGCAAATTCCCCTATGAGTTATCGCCTCGGTGGTTGCGTTCCCTCCTAAGCTTTACAAAGCTTTAGCCATCTCCCAATGCGTCGTCCCTTTTCTGTCAGCGCACCGATGGCAGATGAGTTCCTCACTCAGCTTACAAAGCTTAGACGGTCCTGATGCGGAGTTCCCTGTGTGTCATCGTCTAGGTGGATGCATTCCCTCCTAAGCTTACAAAGCTTTAGCTGTCTTCCAACGCGTCGTCCCTGTGGGTTAGCGCATCAGTGGCGGATAAACTTCTTCGTTAGGCAGCACTGAAGTTTAGCACCTCAGTCGAAGATGTGTCCCAACCTTCAGCTTCACAAGTTTTAGCATCTCCCACGCGTCATCTCTGTAGGTCAGCACCTCGATCAGAGATGTATCCCGATCCTAAGCTTCATAAGGCTTTGGCCTTTTCCCATCTACACACTTCGGCCTTCCACGGCAGTTCTCTATCACAAACCAAAACAGGCATACTCGATCGGGAAAACAAGTCCACCCATGATATAAATATTCATGCCTGAACTTGGGAGGACTACTGTTACTCCCCTAGCTAAACTACTTCGGAAAGTCTATCACTGCATCATACGAGGTGTCCACCATCAATCCAAAATGGTTCCGAAGTGACTCCACAACCAATGTCTGCGCGCTGCTAACGCGCTGCGAGGCACAAAATAATTCTACTGAACCGACCGAAGTGTCCTTGATGCCGAAGCACAATGCACTCCAAGGTTCTCCTTCAGTGGATCCGCCGCTACTTTCAGAAAGAGATCTGTGTCAAGATCCTCTCTGCCTCCAAAGCTTAATTGATTTGACGTCTCCATGGGTCTAGTTGATGTGACATATCAACTTTATATTAACTCAGCTCAGGAAAAGTTATTACCCGCCCACTCTATAGACGCGGCTGATTGACGCCTATGAGCAGACGCCTCACACCGTCAGATGCATACACGTGTCCCACATCTAACGGTTCTCCTCACCTATAAATACCTAAAATTTGGCAAGAGGCAAATGTAATGAAACTCTTACAACTTAGCTCTCTATAGCAAGAAAATATATATTCTCCTCCCCACTCTCTTGCACAACCCGGGCACTGTTCCGATCACCGGATACTAACTTGACAGTCAGAGTGTATGCGGCCGCCGCCACCCCCGCTAGTTTCGACCGTGTGCGTCTGACCGTGCGTTGATTGTTCGCGGGAGAATCATGTGAAGTAGCTATCGATTGGCCACGTGAGAGATCTAATTCGCGAGGTCAACACTAACCATATGATGTTTTCGCCACCTTCATGACCTCTCCTAAGATGACACGTGATAAACATAACTTTGGCAACACATTGTCAACCATCAGAGTTTAGCAATGACTACATATGATGCGAGCAATCATAACCAAGACTTCATATACGACCTAGGCAACATAATGACTTGATAGACCAACCTCGACGGCCAATCAAAAACCTCAAATCAGGGTAGTGGCACGCACCACAAGAGAAACGTTGTAATTAATATGATTTTGGGTAGCAAGGACAATTGTGGCAAAGGTCTATAAATAGAAAACGTGAACCCTTTCCTGGAGAACTCAATGTATTCTCCCTAATTCACTTGGAGCTTCAATCGATGGAATTAACCTTTAATTTTCATAAATTCCAAAAATTACTCTATCAAAATCTTATTAAGTTGATTTAAATTTGTCACGTCATTTTTAGTAATCAATAATATAGTTATTTTTTGAATCTTAGATGGAACTTATAAATGAGAAACCAAAATATGATTTTATATAAATTTTAGATGGAAAAGGAAATGAATACCAAAAAAAATTTATAAATATAATTATATTAAGAAGAAAAAATGTAGTTTCTATGTAGGAAAAAAGAGTTTAAAGGAGATAAAATTAAAAGTGTTTTTTTTAAATGAATAATATTGAACCCTACGTAGTAATAAATGTGATTGAAATGAACTTGAATAAAATGCATAGCAAGAATAATTCTTCATTTCTTCCCATTACTGTCACGAAGGATTTCGCCAAAGCTCTTGACTCACATATATCAAGCCTCAATTTGTCTCTCATTTGAATTAAAATTCTTTATTTTTTTAAAAAAATTATTTTCAGTCTCACGTAATAAAATATTTTGCATGTAAATTCAAAATTTATTTCTATTTTTTAATAAAAAAATATTACTATTTTAAAACTTATTTTTTTTCAAAAAAATAAAAAAATGGTAAGAGAATCTTTTTAATGGAATACAAACATATTCTAAACCTGATGAAGCTGAGGAAATGTTCTTTTATATTAACCACTGAATTGTTTGATCAACAAATCATCTTAATTTGTGAGCCTCCGTCTTCCCCACTTTGGTTTTTCAGTAATCCATTCAAGTTTATCAGAATTTTCAGTTAGGAAATGTATACCGTAGATACCTGCCACGTGGTGGCAGTGCCGTATCCCGGCCGCGGCCACATCAATCCGATGATGAACATCTGTGAACTGGTGTCCGGAAAGAGCAGTAGTATTCTATTTACCTTCGTACTGACAGAGGAGTGGCTCGGTTTAATCGGCTCCGATAATAAGCCGGCTAACATTCGCTTCGTCACCATTCCGAACGTCGTGCCTTCAGAGAAAGTCCGTGGATCCGACCCGCGGGGGTTCGCCTTGGCTGTGTGGGACAAAATGGAAGAGCCAATCGAACAACTCTTGGATAAGCTTCAGCTTTCTCCGGCTCTGATTATTTCCGACGCTTTTCTTCCATGGGCGGCTGATGTGGCAGCTAGAAGGAATATTCCGTTGGCTTCACTCTGGCCGATGTCGGCGTTGGTGTTTTCGGTACTTCACTATTTTGACCTAATCGTCCAACACGGCCACTTCCCCATCAATTTACCAGGTATAAGTTTGTACATGTTTGTCACTATTTTATTGGCTTTTCTAATGCTATCTATCATTGACAGATTTGAGAAATTATTTTTTATATGAATATATTTTGCTTTTTCGTTGTGTTTATAGTAAATGGAAAGGATCTTATCGACTACATTCCCGGGCTTTCTCCTATACGAGTAGCAGACCTTCCATTGGCGATGAGATCCCCGGAAAAAGTCCCTTCATTTCTTAAACTCATCACCCAAGCATTAAAAGCACAATACCTTATAATGTCTTCTATTTACGAACTCGAAACTCAAGTAATTGATGCCCTAAATGCGATAATCTCTTCTCCAATCTTTACTCTTGGCCCTGCTATATCGTATTTCAAAATGAAGAAGAATGTACAATGTATTAATGATTTTGACTACTTGAAATGGTTGAACAATCAACCCCCGAATTCCGTCCTATATATCGCTCTTGGTAGCTACTTGTCAATTTCGAGCTTCCTAATGGACGAAATTATAGCTGGATTGTGCGGAGGTGGAACACGTTTTTTATGGGTAGCACGAGGTGAAACATCAAGAAAACAAGATTTTTGTGAAGAAAAAGGATTGGTGGTGCCTTGGTGTGATCAATTGAGTGTACTATGCCATCCTTCTATTGGAGGTTTTTTGTCACACTGCGGATGGAATTCTATAAAAGAAGCTATTCTATCCGGTGTTCCTATTCTTACTTTCCCTATATTGCTGGATCAAGTGCCAAATGCTAAGATGATTGTCGAAGATTGGCAAATTGGATGGAAGGCGAAGACACTATTCAAGGAAGAAAATATGATAAATCGAGATGAAATTGCACAACTTGTGCAGAGGTTTATGAACTTGGACACTGGAGAGAGGAAACAACTTGAGAAAAAGGTTAGAGAAATTCAACAAGTTTGTGACAAAGAATTTGCAGATGGTGGACCTTTTCAAAATAACCTAGATGGTTTTACTAAATCAATTTTGCAATACCATCAGAGTTGAGATCCCTACTTCTTGGCTGTAATGCATTGTGTGTAAATTTTGCAAGAGTTGAGGTTCGATAGAAGTTAAACATAGGTTGTAGTTTTATTCTACGTATTTTAATCTCTGCAAATTTTTGTTCAATGAATCGATGTTGACAGGGTTCACTTAAAAGAATCGATTCTAAGAAACTTTATTCGTTTTTAGATTTGCATGCTCTCTAAACTTCGAAGTCAAGAGAATAAACAGTGGAAATTTATAATTATTGCATGTTTGGCAAAGATTGGAAAAAGAAAAGTACTTTTCAATTTCTATGCTGTGTTGTAATTCTTAGGTAAATGAATTTTTGACATTTTCTCTAGCTATTGATTTCGACTTCCAACCGCAACCTGCATTATGAGATTCGCCATATGATCCAATAGGTGTATATTCCGAACTGTGCAATGAAAGTGCCTTGGAATGGGTCATATGCAGAAAGCAAAAGTTTAGAGCCTGTTTGGGAGTGATTTTGAGAATTGATCTTTTGATCGTTAGGAGAAAAGTTGAGTCCACATGTGAGAGAAAAAGTCAAATATGACGGTTAGAATAGTGAAATAACGATCAAAAAATCAATTTTTTGGTAAGAAAAATCGCTCCCAAACAGGCCCTTAATGTCTTTGTGAGAAAAGCCGAATAGGTAGAACATTTACAAATTAACTTAAGGCCTGTTTGATGTAAAATATTTTCCATGGAAAATGAAAATTTTCCACCATTTTCCATGTTTTTGTATGGTTGATAGGTAATAATTTCTAGGCAATTGGTTTTCTCACTTTCACCCACGTGACCCTCAATTCCATGAAAATGAGGAATTTCAATTCCCATGGTTGAGCAGGTTTTTCATTTTCTAGGCAGCTGGTCAGTTTTTTTTTCTTTTTTTTACAATGAAAACAAATTCTAAAAATTATTGTAAAAAAATATTTCCCTTTAATTGATAATTCTCATGTAAAACAAATTCAAATGAACATCAAAAAATAAATAATTATTGTCTCAATTCTATCAATTTTTTACCCTAGAAAGCCAGTAGTGTCAGAAAGTAGATAATCTATAATATATCAAATTAAGGCTAATTATATTACCACCACACTATTTATTTGGTTCACCACATTTTCAAGTATTTTATTTTATTTACTAATATGACCATAAGTAATATTACATAAATGACCATACTTTTAAATACTTCTTTTACATAAAACATTTTTTAATTGTTCCACCACAACCATTATTGATTTTGCTGATATTTTCTAAGGCTTGAATTTTGAACATAATTTAGATTCTTTGAAGTGATGTTTATATTATGAAGGAGTCATCGATAATTCAGGAACATGAAACTTGTCGATATTGTAAATATTCATAATTTTTTTTTATATTTATGTACAACCGCCTCGAAAATCTCCATTGCAAATGATATTACAAATCAAAATTACACTGCAAATCTGTGATGCTGGGAAAAAGATGGATTCTCCAATGCAATACAAAGTGTGGCCTGTGTTCTCCGCTACATATCTGTAAAAGGGAAGAACATTTGCAAAAAGCATTCGGGGCTTACTTGTATCCCTATGATGGAAAGCCAAAGCAGCATTTTGTGGTTTCTAACTTCAATGAACAAGGGTCACATTACCATGATGAAGAGGAGTTTTCGTTGTTGGTGTCGTTGAGTAAGATAATCAAAGGTATTACTGGAGAAGAAGATGAATGTGGTGTATATATATATTTTCTTTTGTTTCTTTCTTTTAAATTAGACTGAGGTTATATTTATAAAATAAATGTCGTGTACTTAGAGTATTTTTAAGAGACTTTTTAAATATGAGATGTTCTCTATTTTAATAATTAACATTTAAAATCATGCTCCAAGATATTCTTTAAACTAACATTTTAATTTAGGGAGTATATTTGGTTCTTCTAACTCACTCTATTTGATAAAATGCATCTAAAGTGTTTCAATTTTCAATGTTGGAAAATAATAAAATAATCTAAATAAAAATTAGTTAATATAAAAGATAGAGAAAAATAATAAATATTTTTTATAGTAATAAAATTAAGTGTCAAATATATATAGTTTGTTGAAGTACTTCAAAATTTAACTCTCTAAATTCATAAAAGCTCTTCTAATGATAAAATATATTCTTTAAATATAGAAAGTCTCTTGAATATGCTCATAGCAAAAAAGTTTTTTAATTGGTGTACGTTTATAATGTGGTGAACCAAACAAAAATTGTAGTAGTAATATAATTACCCTCAAATTATATTCCCCTCAAATTAAATATCACATCAAGTAAGAGTCATTTTTTGGACGAATATAACCAAACAACAATTCAATTATTTCAATAAAATTTTACTTTTTCCATTTTTCAATATGTAATAAACACTACAAAATTTTTGCATGTATGAATTTCATGTTATTAATTCTTAATTAATTAACATTCGCATTAATGTAGACTCAACGAATATTGACTTGATGAAATTGATCTACATGAATCTAATTTATTATAGATGAATTTATTTCTATTCTAGAAAATTTAATGGATATTTAAATTCATGTATTAACAATTAATTCTTATGTACCAAATGTAATATAAAAATGTTGTTCATTTGTGGTATTTCATTATCACAAAAAATTTGAATTATAGAAATTGAGCTTTAAAAATAAAAAAATTTATCCTAAATTTTATTTTCATTTGTTCGTTTGAGACTCATCAAATTTTCCCAACAAATTGGTATCAAATATTACTTTTACAGTACTTAATGTATTTCAAAATAACGTACAATGCATGTTCAATTCTAACTATAACATATAAATTGGTGGCAGGAAGACTCTAACTCATACCCCGTGTCCCTGTTACGTTGTCAACTACTCTATTTAAAAGTTTAAGGAGAAAAGAGAAGAAATATTACTTTTCAATATGATTTTGACAAGTCATTAATAGGATCTCACATGGCAACCATCTAGGCCGATGGATGGATGAGGTAGTGTTGCGCAATCGACTTAGTAAAACTGTCAATATTATTTTGGAATGACCCGCCATCAGCAAATTCTCTCTTGCAAACTTGTTGAATTTCTTTAGCCTTTTCTTCAAGTCGTTTCATTTCTCGACTCTTTAAGTTAATGAACCTCTGCACAAGTTGTTTAATTTCTTTTGCTGTCATCAAGTTTTCCTCCTCGAATTCTCTCTTTACTCCTTCCAACTTTCCCATCTTCAACAATCATCTTAGCATTGGGAACTTGATCGCTCATTATAGGAAAAGTAAGAATGGGTATACCAACTAGAATAGCTTCTTTAGTCGAATTCCAATTGAAGTGTAGCAAAAATCCTCCTCCAGTAGAAGGATGATTACACCAAGGCACCACCAACCCCTTTTCTCCACAAGTCTCTTGTAATTGCAATGTTGCACCTCGTGCTACCTACAAGAAACGTACCCTACTTCCACGCAACCCAGTCGCAATTTCATCTATTTGAGAAGTCGAAATCCATTGACATGTACAAAACCGAATTCGGAGGCTGAAGATTCAACTATGTCAGTAATTAAGATCACCATTGCTACTAATGGTACTCGAGTGTGCATCTTTGACTTTGAAGTACATTGTTGCGGGACCAATTGTATGGATTGAAAATGAAGCTTTTGTCTTTGTATCTTCAATGGCTTTAGATTTAATCTAATAAATAGAATTAAACACAACATTTTTTGCTCTATCAAACACTCGTAAAAGGGATTTCAAGTAGTATTTAGACTCTTCTTGGTACCTTACTATCAACGGTAGATCCATTGCGCAAATAGGAGGGATGCCTGGAATGTAGCCAATGATATCATCTCAGTTCACTGAAAACATAACGACAAGTACCCCAAATCGATTATTCCTAGACCACGTAGATAGTTTTTTTCTCAACCTTGTTGGCAATATTTCTCAATAAAATATTTTTCTTGTCAGAAAACGAAATAAATAAACAACCAAACCACATGCAAACATACATATCATCCTTACTAGATGAATTGATTGAGAAGTGGCCGCGTTGGACGAGAAGGTCAAAATGGTAAATCATCGAAAATAACAATGCTGACATTCAGTGGCGAATCCAAGACTTAGACTCAATTAGGACGACCGTTGACCGTTGACCACCGACAGTTAACAGCCGTATAGCGATGTCATTTATTAATATTAAATTAAATAATATTAAAAATTCTTCAATCTATATGTAAATACACTAAAGCGTAAAAATCGTATATTTATATCAAATTATAGTTCAATACAATTCGAAATAATATAAAATACATGATATCCAACTCCTACATAGTATTGCTAAAATACATATTAATCTCACATAACCTTGTAAATCAATCTCTCATCACACTGCCTTCAATAATTGTCCCACTAAATCAAAACCTAGACTTTCTCCTAAATTAGTAACTTTTCCAAAGTCCAACTCGTTTATACTCATTCACTCTTGCTCCAAACAATAAGCTTCTTCGACGATGATATCGTGAATCCGACAACAGCATAATATACATTTGAAGTTAAATTGCTTGATTTTATTTTATTGTTGATTTGCCCGTTCTGTTTTATTGATATTTGTTTTATATACATTTGTAGCGAAAATTAATTGTTTGTTAGTATATCTAGATTTTTATTAGTTTTTGATGACTTTTATAGATGTCACAGTTTTTAAAATAATCAATTTTCATAAAATAATTTTTTTTTATGGATTTCTACTGGTTATGCATTGTGTGCTTGCGTTCTTTATTTTTTCCTTTTTTTTTTTGTACATTTGGAAAACTTTATATTTTATGATCATGCAAGAAACAGAGAGCCACTGGGGATTGAGAGTTTAGGAAATTATATATTGTTATGTTGTTCTTACAAGTATTTTCAATAATAGGTTTGATGTAGGATTATTTGCTTTGTTTCGTTGGATTTGTATTGCTCAATTTTTTGGTCTCTGTTTTGGTGCTGAATGTGAATGTAGTGGTTTTGGGGATACTCAACTTTTTTGATTAGGAATACTTATTTCATTGTGTAACAAAAGTAAGGATATACATCAATATTACTGCCAATTTGAGTGCATTCTATACCTCTTTCTTTGGGTCAAAATTTTCACCTGCTTTTTGAACATGTTGCACAAGTTTTGGGTGCTATTTTTCTTTGATATTGATGAAATATTAGATCAACCTTTCTATGTAAGATCTGCCAACATTTCCACAAAATTTGTATAGTTTCAGCCCAATCACATAAAATAGGAAGCGTGGGTTCAGGAAATTTTATTGTAGCTTTCTTTGAGTGATTTTCCATAAAACTTGATGATATATATGGATTCAACTGCCTTTGGTTTAAGACGTATGAGGAATTTATGAATATAGTACTATCTATTGATTAATTAATTGTTACTTATTAGTCTATGTTATCATTCTTATGAATTTGCCTAATGGTTGAACAACTCTATTACTCAAAATTGATTGATATTTTTATCTCTAAAATTACAAGACGAGTTGTATTTAAGTTATTATTTAAAACATTATAATATAAATATTTTGAATATTTTATTTTATTTTATTGTTTATTTTGACTTAACAAATTTAATTCCATAAAACTCTTATAAATGAAAACAAAAATTTGATTGCTTGTTATGATTTAGGAGTTCAAATTCTGAAATTCACCTCAAGTCTCGAAGCATAAGTTCGGCCCTACAATCAATACGATGGTAATTAGAATACCGTTGTTCTTTCTAGCCAGAACGCCCAGGAAGATTTATTCTTCCAGCCAACAGTCTGCAGAGGTTCATCATCGAATTGATGTGGTAGTGGCCAGGATATGGCTTGGCCACCATGTGGCAGGAAGCTACTGGTTGCATGTTTAACCAAAAACTCAGATCTGAAAAGTAAGAAAAGTAAATTGATTATTGAAGAAGGAAATCGGAAAAGAAAAGGGACTTTAATGATTAAACCATGTGGTGGAAATTTGGGGGGCGTTTGGTTTGCCGTTTTCTGCTTTTAGTTTTCCAAAAGGTCCAAAATGCATTTGGTCACTCGTTTTTGAAAATACATTTTCGAAAACAAGGAAAAATTTATAACTGAAAGCTCAAAATAACTTTTTTTCGTTTTGAGTGTTTTCGGTTGAAAAACTCAAAAAGCGGAAAATGCTCAAAGCACGCCTTTTTTTTTTTTTTTTTTTAAGGGATGCTCGGCATCATTTTTAAAATAGTAAATTCACCAAGTTTAAAATACAAATTATCCAGTGATATATTAACATAAAATTATTATGTTTTACTAAATAATCGAATTAATTGAATAAATGTCATAAAACAATTTCTAAACATTTATTATTTATTATTTTATTTTTGTAGCGAGAAAAAATAGTAAATTTACCAAGTTTAAAATACATATTATCTGGTAATATATTAGCATAAAATTATTATGTTTTATTAAATAATCAAATTAATTGAATAAATGTCGTAAAACAATTTGTAAATATTTATTATTTTATTATTGTAGCAAGAAAAAATAATAAATTCATCAAGTTTAAAATATATATTATCTGGTAATTTATTAAGATAAAATTATTATGTTTTATTAAATAATCATTTTAATTTAATAAATGTCATAAAACAATTTCTAAAATTTTTAAACCAAAAGCATTTTTTAGTTTTCTGTTTTAAGAAACCGTTTTTCAAAATGACAAACTAAACACATTTTCTATAATTCGAAAATAGTGCCTCAAAACAGAAAACGCAAACGCAAACCAAACACACCCTTACCTTTTGGACTCCAATGAAAATGTTGAGATTATTTAGTCCTGTTTGACATCCATAAAATTTAAAAAATATTATTTTAAATAATATTTTTTGAAGAATGTGTAATTAAAAAATAGAAAAAAAATTTGAGTTTACATATAGAATATTTTATTATATAAATGTATGATTAAAAATGAGTATGAAAAATAAATTAAAGTAAAGTAAAAATGTCAAACAACGACTTAGAATTTAAATATTCATTGGTCAATTTATCGATGTGTCGAGATGCTGAAAATCAGATGCTGTGCAAAATTATATGCTTTGAAAATTCAAATTAAAAATAAAGAATTCAGCTTTAGATCCAGCCCTCGTATGTTTTTGACATAATCATTTTTCCCAATTCATTTACATTTCCTTTAATGCCCTTGAATTTGATGTTCATTTGATGAAATTGCGCCCCTTCCATACAAATTCCATGTAGGGGTGTCAATAAATCTAGCAGGCTCGACTCGATCCATGAGCTCACAAGCTCGGCTCGTCCAAGCACGAGTGCATGTGCTCATGGGATGAGCTCGATTTTGGCCCAATAGCTAATGCCTAGAAAGAGCTTCTTGTTGATGAAATTCGTTGTTAAAGAATCTTTCCAACTATCAATGATATAGATCAAACTCAAAAAGTCAAAATTTTCACTTGAACATGGGTTGTCTCCCTCTTGCCATTCTTTAACAGGCAAACAAAGGAAGAAGAATACTTTCACTTGCACAGTATAGTTTCTTACATTTATCCCCCTTTTGGCTCCCATTAAATTAAGTTTCATTTTTTGCTCTTCTATTTTTAATCACACAATCTTCCATAAAAATAATATTACACTTGAATTGAAAACTTTTTCTTCTTTCACAACCACTCATTCTCCAAAAAAATATTATTTCACCCATTTTAATTTGAAAAAATGGAGGCTAAACATAGGCTTATTGTGAAAAGTAATTTTACAAAATAAGAATGCCAAAAACAAAAATCAATGTCAGAAAATGACATGGAAAGAGATTTTCAAGTGGAAAAAGACCATTCATTCCTATAGTTTATCCCATGTCTCGAAACGGCATCAAAGGAAGAAAAAGAAGAACATGAATTGATGGATTATTCTTCTTAGGAGCATTGAATCTGACACTGACCTTCAACTGTGGACAACAATCCGACTGAAGTTGTGACAAAGAACTAGACAGCAAATGAGCATACCTTTGTTCGCTTCTTCTCCACCAAGCACAAAAGTTTAAGGATCGATTTGGGATCTAATTTAATATTTTTTTTTGGGAGGTATCGAAAAAGAATTGGAAAGGAATAAGATTGATTCAAAGTTATATAGTTTACAAAAGTCTCCTCATTAGACAAGTTTGCTTCCTACGCCTTTTGTAGCTCCCACTACGCCCACATTTTCTTTTGAAATGTAAATGTGACCTTTTGATCACATTTTTCTGACAAGTCAGCTTGGATCGCTCAATTTTTTTTTTGGGCTTCGCCTGCGCTCAGAATTGAGTCCGAGCTGTCCATCGATCGAGCCAGAAGAGCCACTCGACTCAATTGTCACCCCTAATTCTACATGCCATCGACTACCAAATACTCAATTTGTCACTTTCCATTCTCCCTAAAAACAGTGCATCCCAGTTCCACCCGTAAATTAAAGCCTACTCAAAATTTTAGTTTGTACGTGCTTTTGCCAAATATACTAAACTTTTTATATTATTGTATACATTCTTAAAACCAATTCAAAGTCATTCTAGATTAATCGAATGTAAAAGAAAACACAAAACAGAAGATCATCAAATTTCGTTTATTTGTATTGTGTTTAAACCAAATTTAAGAAATATTAATTTTATATCACCAAGAGTAATAAAATCGCCATAAAAAAGTAGACACGGATGAACACACAAAATTTATAGAGAAAATTCGTTAAATATCAAATAAAACCTTAAAAATGTCAAATAGCGTACAGAAATTTGGGGAAATGCCTTATTAAAACATGTAAAACATCTAGGTCATTTTGAATACCATGTTGAATTGATCAATGATGATGGTATTGCAAAATTGATCGAGTAAAACCATCTAGGTAAATTTGGAATGCCCCACCTTCTGCAAATTCTCTTTCACAAGCCTGTTGGATTTTTATAGCCTTTTTTGTAAGTTGTTTCCTCTCTCTGCTCTCCAAGTTCATAAATTTCTGCACAAGTTCTGCAATTTCATCTCGTTTTGCCAAGTTGTCCTTATCGAATTCTCTCTTCACCCTCCATCCAATTTGCCAATCTTCAACAATCATCTTAGCATTCGTAACCTGATCCA
Organism: Olea europaea var. sylvestris; assembly: GCF_002742605.1. Taxonomy (NCBI): domain Eukaryota; kingdom Viridiplantae; phylum Streptophyta; class Magnoliopsida; order Lamiales; family Oleaceae; genus Olea; species Olea europaea. The sequence goes on along the minus strand of NW_019244858.1, from coordinate 6,428 downwards.
TCATTATGGGGAAAGTAAGCAGAGGAACTCCTGCTAAAATAGCTTCTTTTGTAGAATTCCAACCACAGTGCGACAAAAATCCCCCAATAGAAGGATGACAAAGCACACTTAACTGATCACACCAAGGCACCACCAACCCTTTTTCTCCGCAAATCTCTTTCAATCTCAATGTTTCACCTCGTGCCGCCCACAAGAACCGTGTTCCACTTTTGCACAATCCTGCTGCAATTTCATCCATTTGGGAGCCCGAAATAGAGAGATAGCTGCCTGATGAAAGAAACAAAACCGAGTTTGGAGGCTGAAGGTTCAGCCACTTCAAGTAGTTTCGATCACCATACTGTCTTTAACTTTGAAATGTGTTGTTGTAGGGCCAATTGTATAGATTGAACATGAAGCTCTTGCCTTTAGAGCATCAATGACTTCGGCTTCAAGCTCATAAACAGAAGCTAAGAGAAGATATCGTGCTTTATGAATTGCCTGCAATGGTGCCTTTAGAAAGCGTTGATAGTTTTCTTCCAACCTCATGACCGTGGGAAGATCCAATCCACGAATAGGAGAGAGCCCAGGAATGCAATCAACAATATCGTTTCCATTTACTGAAAACATAACAACAGAAAATCACAAAGATTATTCTGAAGGATATTGATGCATGAATGAAGCAAAATCTTTAAAGATTGATTTCTAGTCATATCCTTTTGCTTTGCTTTCCCCCAAATAAGCATCAATGTAATATGTTTAATTATGAATTTTTCTAATAGTTTGAGTTAATTCAACATGCTAGAGAAATGGATCAAACGTCATCCATTTCTTGCAAATGTAACTAATTTACAAATGATCAAGAGATTGTAGCAAAGACAATGATTTTGACTAGTGATGTTTTGGAAGATTAAATGATTGATCAACAACAATTAGAAGCTCTCTACTAAGCTGCACAACCAAAGTTCGCAAGAGCTCACGAGTAGAACACCTTTCTAGATTGTTCTAACAAAAAATCTAAAGTATTTAGGTGCAGTTCGAATAAAAATCTATAAATTCAGTAAAAGTTAAATATTAATTTCGACCACTCATTCAAATGTGTGAGACCAACTATTATATCTCTTTATAAATAATTCCAGGCGACGTAGAGATTAAACTTTTGTTCTAAACATTATTGACAAAATACAAGTATGATAAAGAAAAATATATAGCCGTAAAAAATAACATATTTAGTAGATATTGATATAAAAAAAAATTGTTGAAATATGTGGTTAAATGACTAATAGAAATTGTGGACTCCATAAAATGTATTGTTAAAATTAATTGACTTTAATTTTAATTAATTATTTTAGTTAAACGCATATATTTTATGTAGAGAAAAGTAAAAGAATTAAAATATGGAAAGAAGAATCAATCAAACAAGCCAAATAAAACCGCCAAAGCACGTGTAGACATATCTGTAGTTCATTACCAGATAAATTGACCGGGAAGTGGCCGTGCTGGACCAGAAGGTCAAAATGGTAAAAAACCGAAAACACCGACGCCGACATCGGCCAGAGCACAGCTAACGGAATGTTCCTTCTTGAAGCTACATCAGCCGCCCAAGGAACAACAGCGTCAGCGATAATCAGCGTCGGAGAAAGCTGAAGCTCGTTCAAGAGCCGCTCGAACGGCTCTTCCATTTTACTCAACACAGCCATGGCGAATCCATTCGGGTCGGATCCTCGAACATGCTCCGACGGTATGACATTTGGAATGGTGGCGAATCGGATATTATCTGGCTTGGCTGAGGAGCCAATTAAGCCGAGCCACTCCTCTGTCAGTACAAAGGTTACTAGGATACTACTGCTCTTTCCGGCCACCAGTTTGCAAAGGTCCATCATCGGATTGATGTGGCCGCGGCCGGGATATGGCATGGCCACCACGTGGCAGGAAAGTATTGGTTTCATGTCTACAGTACCAATTTCTAACCAAAGCAAAGAAAGGAATAGATTAATGCAGAACGAAACGGGAGAAGAAAAAAGCTCAGAGTATAGGAAAAGGTTGTCTCCTATAAATATGTGTGTGTCCGGGCTCCTGTCTGTGTATCAAGTTTCTAGATAAGTAGAAGTGAGCAACTGGAAAAAATGTTGGAAGTTTGGTACTTTAGGGCCTGAGCTTCGTCTCGATTATATGCATTTTTAAAGTATTGATTTTGAGATTTTTTGAATGGATCGATTTTGATTGATTTTAGCATTGATTTTTAAAACTGTCCAATCTATATTTGAAAGTTTATTAACCACCGATTTTGAAAGTTTTTTAAAATAATAAAATTACATGTATATTCCTTAGNTTTGAGTGAAAACTCCCAAGCGTGCCCTTAGGCTAATTGGGAATTACATAATCAATTCAAAAAGTCACTTATCAAGATTAGCTTGCTCATTTGGTAGGTTGTGGAAGAGTTAAAATTAAAAGTCGATGGATCATCTTAAAAGTCGATGGATCAATAAGCAGATTAATCAGAAGCCGGCTTGATCAACCACGTGGATGATAGAGAAACTAAAGACGTTTCAAATCCTAGTGAGACAGAGAGGAATGAGGAAGGCGGGTTTGTGCTTTGTTTGAGCAAGTTGACCTTGGAATTGATCTCAGAGAGAAATTTAATTGATAATGATTTAAGCAATATGGGGTTGGGTAACATCCCTTCCTCTCCAAGTACTAGGCAATATGGTGGTGACGCTTTTGAATACATTCAACCCTTCTACACGTACAAAATTATTTTTGTCAGAATACATACGGAATACTCACAATTCTAGGGCCTACACACATTTTTGACATTTTTTATACAAAACGGGATCCACACACTTGTCTCTATTCTGTACACAATCTGTACACCCAGATTTTTTCTTAGGTATTTGTCGGAGGTTAAGCCGACCCCTTTCTGAATTGTGTTTTACTTTGGTTCCTAAATTTCTAATAAAATATGCCAGCTTTTAAAAAAATGATAAATTCTCTACAAATTTAAAAGTTGAGTTGGTGAATTTTTTCTTACCACTCAATTCAGTTCATTCCACAATATAGCACTCCTATTGGAGCAATTAGTCTTTTCACTGAAGTTCTCCTTACGAGGCGTATACTCACAAAAGAAATGCTTACTTGAAACTGTTCTTGACTCGTAAGTTCAAAGAGCATGCAAATTCTTAAAATACACACACTCTCTCTAATTAACTCTTTGCTAATGAACATATCCGATTGAAACATCAACAAATTCTTGAATTATTAAACATAGATTAATAACAAAGCTTCAATGGGTATTCAGCTACACATTTCAAATTATTGTATAGAAATCTGCAAAATACAATGCACGTGTAATTTGAGTATCAAGTCTGAAAACTTCATTCTTCACCAGTGAAAGTTAGCAATGATTTTCATTATGGTATTGTAGAATTGAGTTAGTAAAGGCGTCAAGGTTCTCTCGGAATGATCCACCATCTGCAAATTCTCTATCACAAACTTGTTGAATATTTTTAGCCTTTTCTGTAAGTTGTTTCCTCTCTCGACTCTCTAAGTTCATAAACCTCTGCACAAGAAGTGCAATTTCATCTCGTTTTGCCAAGTTTTCTTCCTCGAATTCTCTCTTCACCCTCCATCCAATTTTCCAATCTTCGACAATCATCTTAGCATTTGGAACTTGATCCATCAAAATAGGGAACGTAAGCAAAGGAACGCCTGCTAGAATAGCTTCATTTGTAGAATTCCACCCGCAGTGTGACAAGAAACCCCCAACAGATGGATGACAGAGTACACTCAATTGATCACACCAAGGCACCACCAAACCTTTTCCTCCACAACTCTCTTCTAACTTAGGTGTTTCACCGTGCACCACCAACAAGAAACTGGCTCCACTTATGCACAATCCGGCTACAATTTCATCCATTTGGGAGTTCGAAACAGAAAGGAAGCTACCTAAAGAAATAAACAAGACCGAGTTTGGAGGTTGAATGTTCAACCACTTCAAGTAGTTAATGTCAGCATTAATGGCGTTGCTCGTGGTGGAGTATATGTCTTTAACTTTGAGATATGTTGTTGCAGGGCCAATCGTATAGATTGGATACGGAGCATTAGCCTTTAGAGTATCAATGACTTCAGCTTCAAGCTCGTAAACAGAATTCAATAGAAGATATCGGGATTTATGAAATGCCTGCGAAGTGGCTTTCAAGAATCGTTCGGAGTCTTCTCGACTTCTCACAATTGTGGGAAGATCCAATACACGAATAGGAGAGAGCCCTGGAATGTAGTCGACAATTTCGTCTCCATTCACTGAAAACATAATAACATAGTAACACATATGTCAAGTTTTTGTTCCTAATTGAACAAAATTTCTTATATATCAATAAAATAAGTTATGGTAAAAATATTTACGTTTTAATTTGTTAAAAAAGAAAAAATAATAATAATATATGGACGGTAGAGTATAGTGGGAAAAAAATGAAAAGCAAATATTGTCCCTTGCCTGAATTGGCCGGGTGGTGGCCGTGCTGAACGAGAAGGTCAAAATGGTAAAAAACCGAAAATATCAACGCGGACATCGGCCAGAATGAAGCCACCGGAATATTCCTTCTACAAGCTACATCAGCCGCCCAAGGAACGAAAACGTCGGCGATAACAAGAGTCGGAGAAAGCTGAAGCTCGGACAAGAGCCGTTCGAAAGGCTCTTCCATTTTACTCCACACAGCCATGGCAAAGCCACGTGGATCGACTCCTCGGCCATGCTCCGACGGTATGACGTTTGGAATAGTGGCAAAGCGAATGTTATCCGGCTTGGTTTCGGAGCCAATTAAGCCGAGCCATTCCTCGGTCAGTACGACGGTTATTAAAATACTACTGCTATTTCCGGCCACCAGTTTGCAGAGGTTCATCATCGGGTTGATATGGCCACGGCCGGGATAAGGCATCGCCACCACGTTGCAGGAAGGTATTGGCTGCATTTCAACTAAAAATCGGAAAAAACTGAAGACTGGTGAAGAAATAATATGTAGCAAGGCAAATTTGAGTTGGAGAAAAAATTTCTCGACATGTCCTATGTCATGTTTGACTATTGAATAATGTTATGAAGTATAAAATCAAACTCATTCTTTGAAAGTTATATTGAGTCTGGTTTTGACTATTGAATAATGTTATGAAGTATAAAATCAAACTCATTCTTTGAAAGTTATATTGAGTCTGGTTGGGAGTGATTTTGAGAATAGATTTTTTGATCGTTAGGAGAAAAGTAGGGTCTATCTGTGAGAGAAGAAGTCAAATATGACGGTAGGAATAATGAAATAACAATAAAAAAAATCAATTTTTTGGCTGAAAAAATCGCTCCCAATCAGGCCATATATATTTTTTTGTCAAACTCATTTTAAATTGCATATTTTCTTAATAAAATATTTTGCATGTGAATTCATAATTTCTTCCTACTTTTTAATTATATTTTCTTAAAAACATTTCCTAAACTACTCGGCAACATTTCTCTTTTAGTCGAGCTTGAAATCTACTAGAATTTTTAAATGAAGTTATATATAGAATAAGACAGATAATAAAATTTATAATGCACATCTCTCCTTTAATCTATCCATTCCACGATAGAATTTATCTTCAAAGTTAAACATTATTTTCAACTACACATTCGTAATTAATACTTATTTTCGTAATTAATACTTATGTATTATTAAAACATTTTTTGGGACTCCCTATTATTCATTTTACTATTCCTGCTAGTCTTTTTCGGAGGCTTAAGGTATGTTTGACCTCCATTTTTGGGAAGAATATATTCTATAATAGTTAATTTTTGAAAATTAAGTGATAAAAAAGTAGATAAAATTTTTAGATTTACGTATGAATAATTTATTAAGTAAATGTGTGATTCAAAATAAGTTTGCGAAAAAATGACTTAAATTTTACTCAAGCTGGAGCTTAGCCCTTGTTTGGACTCTATTTTTTTTTCTTCTGAAAAACACATTTTTCAAAAGCTCATTTTCCGTTACATATTATCTCATAAAATAATGTCACATGTAAATTTGAAATTTTTTCTTATTTTTATATCACATATTCTTTAAAATATTTTTTTTCTCCAATATTTCATTTTAATGAATTCCAGAACATGTGATTAGTCCTTTCTGCAAGTCCTACCATTTTTTCTTATTCAAACTCCCACTTGACCCTCCATCGAATCTTCAACAATGGAGGCTGCTTATTTTACATGCATTTGTCTTGTTTGTGTTAATTCAACTTAAGTTCCTCTCAATGTACAATTTTTCTAGTAACAATTTTTTTAATTCAAAACAGGAAAAAGACTAATGTAACTTATTACTATTGATTTTCATCTACCAATTTTCAAAAGTAACAGGACATTATTAATTTTGAGTCCAAGATTACAAGCACACATCTTGTACCTATACTAAAGAGGTATTATTAAATTTGGAGTCCAA
>NW_019244857.1:0-1529 GCF_002742605.1 Olea europaea var. sylvestris | reverse complement strand
GTGTGAGCACTTGCATATTTGGAACGCTTGGATTGTCGACGTACGAAGAATTGAGCGCAACTTTTGCACCCAGTGTCCGTTTTTGGACCATAAGTACTTTTTGGAATGGTAGCGACCGTTTTGTATTGAACTCATCACTTCGTCGTGACGTTCGAGAGATTTTAGCCATTTTTTGAAAGTGTGAGCACTTGCATATTTGCAAAGCTTTGATTGTCGACGTACGAAGTATTGAGCGCAACTTTTGCACCCAGTATCCGTTTTGGGACCATAAGTACTTTTTGGAAATGTAGCGATCGTTTTGGATTGAACTCACCATTTCGTCGTGACGTACGAGGGATTTTAGCCATTTTTTGAACGTGTGAGCACTTGCATATTTGGAAAGCTTTGATTGTCGACGTACGAATTATTGAGCTTAACTTTTGCACCCGGTATCCGTTTTGGGACCATAAGTACTTTTTGGAAATGTAGCGACCGTTTTGGACTGAACTCACCACTTCGTCGTGACGTACGAGGGATTTCTGCCATTTTTTGAAAGTGCGAGCACTTGCATATTTGGAAGGCTTGGATTGTCGACGTACGAAGAATTGAGCACAACTTTTGCACCCGGTGTCCATTTTGGGACCAGAAGTACTTTTTGGAAATGTAGCGACCGTTTTGGATTGAACTCACCACTTCATCGGGGCGTACGAGGGATTTCGGCCATTTTTCGAAAGACTGAACACTTGCATATTTGGAACGCATGGATTGTCGACGTACGGAGAATTGAGCGCAACTTTTGCACCCGGTGTCCGTTTTGGAACCATAAGTACTTTTTGGAATTGTGGCGGCCATTTTGGATTGAACTCACCACTTCGTCGTGACGTATGAGGGATTTCAGCCATTTTTCAAAAGCGTGAGCACTTGCATATTTGGAACGCTTGGATTGTCGACGTACGAAGAATTGAGCACAACTTTTGCACCCGGTGTCCATTTTGGGACCAGAAGTACTTTTTGGAAATGTAGCGACCGTTTTGGATTGAACTCACCACTTCGTCGTGACGTATGAGGGATTTAATCCATTTTTCGAAAGCGTGAGCACTTTCATGTTTTGAACGCTTGGATTGTCGACGTACGAAGAATTGAAAGCAACTTTTGCACCCGGGGTCCATTTTTGGAAATGTAGCGACCGTTTTGGATTGAACTCACCACTTCGTCGTGACGTATGAGGAATTTCGGCCATTTTTTGAAAGAATGAGCCCTTGCATATTTGGAACGCTTGGATTGTCGACGTACGAAGAGTTGAGCGCAACTTTTGCACCCGGTGTTCGTTTTGGGACCATAAGTACTTTTTGGAAATGTAGCGACCATTCTGGATTGAACTCACCACTTCGTCTTGATGTTTGAGGGATTTCAGCCATTTTTTGAAAGTGTGAGCACTTGCATATTTGGAAGGCTTGGATTGTCGATGTACGAAGAATTGAGCGCAACTTTTGCACCCGGTGTCCATTTTTGGACCATAAGTACTTTTTGGAATTGTAGCGACCGTTTTG
>NW_019244856.1:0-1530 GCF_002742605.1 Olea europaea var. sylvestris | reverse complement strand
TGAGGGATTTTGGACATTTTTTGGAAAGAGTGAGCAGTTTTATGTTTGGAAGGCTTGGATAGTCGGCGTACGAGGAATTGAGCATAACTTTGACACACGGTGTCCGTTCTAGGCCCATAACTACTTTTTGGAAATGTAGCGACCCTTTTGGATTGTACTCACCACTTCATCGTGACGTATGAGGGATTTTGGCCATTTTTCGATAGAACGAGGACTTCTATATTTGGAACGCTCGGATAGTCGGCGTACGAAGAATTGAGCGTAACTTTTGCACACGGTGTCCGTTTTGGGCCCATAAGTACTTTTTGGAAATGTAGCGACCCTTTTGGATTGTACTCACCACTTCATCGTGACGTATGAGGGATTTTGGCCATTTTTCGATAGAACGAGGACTTCTATATTTGGAACGCTCGGATAGTCGGCGTACGAAGAATTGAGCGTAACTTTTGCACACGGTGTCCGTTTTGGGCCCATAAGTACTTTTTGGAAATGTAGCGACCCTTTTGGATTGTACTCACCACTTCATCGTGACGTATGAGGGATTTTGGCCATTTTTTGGAAAGAGTGAGCAGTTTTATGTTTGGAAGGCTTGGATAGTCGGCGTACGAAGAATTGAGCGTAACTTTTGCACACGGTGTCCGTTTTGGGCCATAATTACTTTTTGGAAATGTAGCGACCCTTTCGGGTTGAACTCACCATTTCATCGTGACGTATGAGGGATTTTGGCCATTTTTTGGAAAGAGTGAGCAGTTTTATGTTTGGAAGGCTTGGATAGTCGGCGTACGAAGAATTGAGCGTAACTTTTACACACGGTGTCCGTTTTGTGCCCATTAGTACTTTTTGGAAATGTAGCGACCCTTTCGGATTGAACTCACAATTTCGTCGTGACGTATGATGGATTTCGACCATTTTTTGAAAGAATTAGCACTTTTATACTTGGAAGGCTTGGATAGTCGGCGTACGAAGAATTGAGGGTACCTTTTGCACACGGTGTCCGTTTTAGGCCCATCAGTACTTTTTGGAAATGAAGCGACCCTTTTGGATCGAACTCACTACTTCATCGTGACATATGAGGGATTTTGACCATTTTTTTGGAAAGAGTGAGCAGTGTTATGTTTGGAAGGCTTGGATAGTCGGCGTACGAAGAATTGAGGGTACCTTTTGCACACGGTGTCCGTTTTAGGCCCATCAGTACTTTTTGGAAATGAAGCGACCCTTTTGGATCGAACTCACTACTTCATCGTGACATATGAGGGATTTTGACCATTTTTTTGGAAAGAGTGAGCAGTGTTATGTTTGGAAGGCTTGGATAGTCGGCGTACGAAGAATTGAGGGTACCTTTTGCACACGGTGTCCGTTTTAGGCCCATAAGTACTTTTTGGAAATGAAGCGACCCTTTTGGATCGAACTCACTACTTCATCATGACGTATGAGGGATTTTGACCATTTTTTTGGAAAGAGTGAGCAGTTTTATGTTTGGAAGGCTTTGATAGTCAGCGTACGAAGAATTGAGCGTAACTTTTGCACACG
>NW_019244855.1:0-1530 GCF_002742605.1 Olea europaea var. sylvestris | reverse complement strand
TTCTTGGAATTAGAGTTGGACTCTAATTTGGTATTTAATTAAAATTTTGATTTTAATTAAATTAATTCGCCCTTAATTATTGGGATTAGATTTAGACTCTAATTTTGTTATTTAATTAAAATTTGATTTTAATTAAATTCCACCGCCTTAAATTGTGAAATTGGAGTTTGACTCTAATTTGATTTTTAATTAAAATTTGATTTTAATTGTATAATCCCTCTATATAATTGTTGAATTAGAGTTGGACTCTAATTTGCTATTTAATTGAAATTAGATTTTAATTAAATATGCCCGCTAATTAAATAATTGATTAATATGATTAATTAATTATTTAATTGTTCCGATCCTTTTGTCTAAAGGAGTTTAGACGACTTAATTGCTAGAAATTTGAAACTTATTTGCATATAATATTAGATATTATATAGGTATACATTTATGTGATGAATGTATTATTAGTGGACGATTATGGACTCGACCATATGGATGTGTTGAATGGTTAATTCTTATCATTGTTATTATTTTGGGCCTGCGAGCTCTTGATCATTTTGGACCTGCGAGTCCGTTATTATTATTATTGCTATGGGCCTGCGAGTCCAATTTCTTTTAGGCCTGAGTGCCAACTAGTATAGGATACATGTTGCAATTGGACTAATTGAAGAAACAAGAAGAGGAGGAGACCATAGAGATGGCGCATTGATACTGATCAGTGTAATACCCCTAGGAATTGACCAACTAGTCTTCCTTATGGCTCGGGAAGACTAGATAGTAAAGTCCATAACTGTCCACGCTATTATATTATATTACATATATATTTATTTGCATGGTAGATGTATAATAATATATGTATAATTGTATCATTGTTGATGAGACTTTTGAATGCAAAATCCCTCCATAAAATATTAAGTCACATTTGTAATCGCCTTCCATCATTATAGTGAAAAAATCAGAGTACCAAATTGTCTCAACTTGTTGAGTACACTCAAGGCTGGTCCATTAGGGATATGTTTGACACTATGAAATATTTGATATTTCTGAATGATGAGTTTGACTTAACTAAAATTTATCTTTTGTTGAGTAGACTCAAGAAGATAAATTTTAGAGGCATGTTAAGCTAACACATAAAATGTGTGAAAATAAAGAGTTGTCAGCTTAGTGATCTGGGAGTTGTATAGAGATACAATTGATAATAGTATCTACCCAAATATTATATTAGGGCTTGTTGAGTACACTCAAAGTCTTAATATAATAGATGGGATCCCAGCCCACTGGGAGTCAAGTATGGACTCCATAAATTTGTGTGAGAGGGTTATAAATTTTATTTAAATAGTGGGAGCATAATTATTTTAATAAAAGACCATGTTAAATTAATTGATGCATTTTATATATTATTCTTTCTTTTTCGTCATTTATATTTAATAAATCTGAGTAACCATATGTTTTGAATGGTATACTAGATGCCAACAACCAAACTATATTTTCTTAATTGATACTGCAATTTGAGAATTGTTCTTATACATGAGAAAATTGGTC
>NW_019244854.1:0-1530 GCF_002742605.1 Olea europaea var. sylvestris | reverse complement strand
TGAAATCGAAAACCAATTTTCATTGGCTCGATTCCAATCGAATTAGACTGGTCAATTTTTGAAAACGATCAAACCCGAAGTTATCATGAAATCGAAAGCCATTTTTCATTAGCTCGATTCCAATCGCATTAAACTAGCAATTTGCTGAAAATGATCAAACCCGAAGTTATCACGAAATCAAAAACCACTTTTTATTGGCTCGATTCCAATCGAATTAGACTAGCAACTCGCCAAAAACAAACAAACCCGAAATTATCATGAAATGAAAAACAACATTTCATTCCCACGATTCCAATCGAATTAGGCTAGCAATTCGTCAAAAGCGATCAAACCTGATGTTATCATGAAATCAAAAACAACTTTTCATTGGCTCGATTCCAATCGAATTAGACTAGCAATTAACCGAAAACTATCAAACCTGAATTTATCATGAAATCTAAAACAACTTTTCATTGGCTCGATTCCAATCGAATTAGATTAGCAATTAGCTGAAAACCCTCAAACCCGAAGTTATCATGAAATCAAAAACCACTTTTCATTGGCTCCATTCCAATCGACTTAAACTAGCATTTCACCAAAAACGAACAAACCCGAAGTTATCATGAAATCAAAAGCCACTTTTCATTGTTCGATTCCAATCGAATTAGACTAGCAATTCGTCAAAAACGAACAAACCCAAAGTTATCATGAAATCATAACCACTTTTCATTGGCTCGATTCCATACGAATTAGACTAGTAATTCGCCGAAATAAAAAAAAACCCGAAGTTATTATGAAATCAAAAACCACTTTTCATTGACTTGATTCCAATCGAATTAGACTAGCAATTTGCCGAAAAAGATCAAACCCGAAGTTATCATGAAATCGTAAAACACTTTTCATTGGCTCAATTCCAATCGAATTAGACTAGCATTTCGCCAAAAATGAACAATCTCGAAGTTAATATGAAATTGAAAGCCACTTTTCATTGGTTCGATTCCTGTCGAATTAGACTAGCAATTCACCAAAAACGAACAAACCTGAAGATATCATGAAATCAAAACCCATTTTTAATTGGCTCGATTCCAATCGAGTTAGACTAGCAGTTCGCCGAAAACGAAGAAACCCGAAGTTATCATGAAATCGAAGACCACTTTTCATTGGCTCAATTCCAATCGAATTAGACTACCATTTCGCCAACAATGAACAAACCCGAAGTTATCATGAAATCAAAAACCACTTTTCATTAGCTCGATTCCAATCGAATTAGACTAGCAATTTACGAAAAATGATGAAACTCGAAGTTATCATGAAATCAAAAACCACTTTTCATTGACAAGATTGTAATCGAATTAGACTAGCAATTTGCCAAAAATTATCAAACTCGATGTTATCATGAAATCAAAAACAACTTTTCATTGGCTCGATTCCAATCGAATTAGACTATCTATTAGCCAAAAAAGATCATACCCGAAGTTATCATGAAATCAAAAAATGACTTTTCATTGGCTCCATTCCAATCGAACTAGACTAGCAATTCGCTAAAAATGA
>NW_019244853.1:388-1530 GCF_002742605.1 Olea europaea var. sylvestris | reverse complement strand
TGTTCGTCTTTAGCGAATTGCTAGACGAATTCGATTGGAATCGAGCCAAGGAAAAGTGGCTTTTGATTTCATGATAACTTCGAATTTGTTCTTTTGGGTGAATTACTTGTCTAATTTGATCGGAATCGAGCCATTGAAAAGTCGTTTTTGATTTCTTGATAACTTCATGTTTTTTTCTTTTCTTGGCGAATTGCTAGTCTAATTTGATTGGAATCGGGCCAATGAAAAGTGACTTTGATTTCATGATAACTTCGGGTTTGTTCATTTTTGGCGAATTGGTAGTCTAATTCGATTGGAATCGCGCCAATGAAATGTGATTTTTGATTTCATGACAACTTCGGGTTTGTTCATTTTTGGCGAATTGGTAGTCTAATTCGATTGGAATCGCGCCAATGAAATGTGATTTTTGATTTCATGACAACTTCGGGTTTGTTCATTTTTGGCGAATTGGTAGTCTAATTCGATTGGAATCGCGCCAATGAAATGTGATTTTTGATTTCATGACAACTTCGGGTTTGTTCATTTTTGGCGAATTGGTAGTCTAATTCGATTGGAATCGCGCCAATGAAATGTGATTTTTGATTTCATGACAACTTCGGGTTTGTTCATTTTTGGCGAATTGGTAGTCTAATTCGATTGGAATCGCGCCAATGAAATGTGATTTTTGATTTCATGACAACTTCGGGTTTGTTCATTTTTGGCGAATAGCTGGACTAATTTAATTGGAATCTAACGAATGAAAAGTGGGTTTTGATACCACGATAACATCGGGTTCGTTCGTTTTGACTAATTGCTATATCAATTCGATTGGAACCGAGGCAATGAAAAGTGGCTTTTGATTTCATTATAACTTTGGATTTGCTCATTTTTGCCGAATTCTTGCACTAATTTGATTGGATTCGAACGAATGAAAAGTGGGTTTTGATATCATGATAACTTCGGGTTTCTTCATTTTGGCGAATTGCTAGTCCAATTCGATTGGAATCGAGCCAATGAAAAGGGGCTTTTCATTTCATTATAACTTCAGATTTGTTCATTTTTTGCGAATTGCAAGTGTAATTCGATTGGAATCGAGCCAATGAAAAGTGGTTTTTGATTTTAAGATAACTTTGGGGTTGTTCATTTTTAGGGAATTGCTAGTC
>NW_019244853.1:0-262 GCF_002742605.1 Olea europaea var. sylvestris | reverse complement strand
TTTTTGGCAGATTGCTAGTCTAATTAGATTAGAATCGAGCCAATGAAATGTGGTTTTTGATTTCCTGATAACTTCGGGTTTGTTTGTTCTGGCGAATTGCTAGTCTAATTCGATTGGAATTGAGCCAATGAAATGTTGTTTTATATTTCAAGACGACTTCAGGTTTGTTCGTTTTTCGTGAATAGCTAGACTAATTCGATTAGAATCGAGCCAATGAAAAGTGGCTTTTGATTTCATGATAACTTTGGGCTTGTTCTTTTTT
>NW_019244852.1:0-1530 GCF_002742605.1 Olea europaea var. sylvestris | reverse complement strand
ATTCCAGGATAACTGATAGTAATCATGAATTACCTCCGGTGAAAACATAATCCATTTGCCCCTAACCCAAGTCTGATGTAAGTACTCCAATCCGGGGGTGTCAATTTCTGTGTTGAAATTTGCATAAAATTCCTTTGCTAGATTCTCATATACCGGATGAGGTCTTTCTATAACCTTTTCCCAATCGCAATTGTGAATAAGATATGTCAATTCAAAGTTGGTGAAGTCTTCTAACTTAACTGGCCTCTCGGAAATGATTGCTCAATCACGCACAACATTGGCGTATCGGGCTGCCGTATCTGATGATAGGAATCTTCGAACACCCCCTTCGGGTTCTCTTGTTCGGGCCGTTCCAGATGAGGAGCCGACTTTCTCTTTTCCCTTTGAATTCTTTTAGGAGGCATCCTGCAAAAGGAAATACATAATATCACTTACTTGGTGCAAAAAAAAAAAAATTTTGGCATGAATAAACTTTGAATTCATAATCTCCCAAACTTCCTTCAATATGCATATTTACGTGTGTTTATGCAATGTTTCATATCATGAATCATCAATATAACTCTAGCATTGCACAAGTATGGAAAACTCAAAATTTTGGCTCGAACATGCATTTATAAAAAATTTTACCCATGATCAAATGACCAATTTCGGCCCCGGGCATCACCGCGAAATATCCAAATTTTCCCGAGCAAGTTTTGGACATGTGAAAGTACATAATGATGTCTAGCATATATCCAAATCTCATCCCAATCGGAGATTGTTTGCATTAGAAAACATGGGGACGAAGGTTGTGACGTGAGTGGATAACATGAAATGCCTTTGTGAATTCAAATGTTAGGGTAATGTTTTCTATTGAAAAATCACATGATTTTTCGACAAAACGCTATACAATAACGATGTAAACTATTACATAAGTGAAAAGCCCAAAAAATCAAAACATACGTTAATGTGGCATTTCGTCGAACACTTGGTGTGCATTGTGAATTACTTCCTATTTCTTACATACACTACCATGAAAGTTCCCCAATTCACAATAGTACACCAATCTACCACAATACATCCTAACTAAATCTACACATTGAAAGATAATCGTTAAATGAAACTTGAAATTAGGGATTAGAGAAACATACCTTGTAGTTCCAATTCTTGTTAATTTAGGTGTGGTACCTCAATGTAGAATCCAAACCAATTGAATGAAGAGTGTGTGAAATGGGTGTAAGTGTAGAGGATGAAATGAGAAGTGTGTGCAAGTGAGGTGTGTGCAAAGGAATGAGGGAATGGGCGTGAGTGTGTGCTTGTGCTCGAGTGAGAGTGAGAGGGGGGGAGGGAGACAATTTTGGAAATGAAAAATGTGGTCAACCGCATAGTGTTGCACTATGCGGTCGCATAGTGCAAACCGTTGCCTCCTAATGGCGTTCGGTTAAGGTCTATGCGGTCGCATAGACCAAACCGGGTTTCATATATATATATATATATATATATATATTTTATGGAAATAAAATAGAATAATAAAAAAATAATAATAATAAT
>NW_019244851.1:0-1530 GCF_002742605.1 Olea europaea var. sylvestris | reverse complement strand
TTTTATTTCAGTAGTAGTATTAGCAATAGATCTATACTCAGCCTGAGTGGAAGATCTAGCAATAGCTCTTTACTTTTTAGAGTTCCAAGACATTGGATTTCTTTTTGAGATAAACAACATAAGAACATGTGGATGAAAAGTATTTTTGTCCCCTTCCCAATCAACATTAGAAAAAGTATGCAAAATTAGGATACGAGTCATGATAAATTTGCAAGGCATCATTAATGGTTCTAACCAAAATAACTTAAAAGGTGCTTTACATAAAGACCAATGCTCAATTGTTGGACAATGCATATACTTGGACAACTTGTTAACAGAAAAGGCAATATCTGGCATTGTTATGAGTAAATATTTAAGATTGCCTACGACTATTCCATTCTGAGAAAGTTCTGATAAAGAAGAGCCCGAGTGTAATGCAAGAAAAGAACTAGTTAGCATTGGAGTGAGAATAGGTTTTGCTTCACCAATTTGAATCTGTGTTAAAAAGTCCTACATATAGCCCCTCTGAGAGAGTAGCACACCATTCTTTTTGGGACAACTTCTATACCTCAAAAATAAGATAACAACCCAAGATCCTTAATGGAAAACAACTTAGCAAGAATAGTCACAAATCAATCAACCATACTGCTATCATTACCCATATCATCAACATCAAAATTAAGATACAGAATATGACCATCAATGTTGAAGACGAATAAAGAAGCTTCAGCATATGAATTCTTAAAGCCAGATAAAAGAAAAAAATTAAAGTTCGTGATACCCTGCCCGATGAGCTTGTTTCAAGCCATAGATGACTTTTTTAAGCTTCAACACGTGTTGGATTATTTGAATCTACAAAACTTGGTGGCTAGGACATGTAGACATTTTCTAAGAAATTACCTTGAAGAAAGCATTATTTACATTAAGTTGCCTTAAGGATCAACCACATCTTAAAGTTATACTAAGAACAACACAAACGGTAGCTAGTTTAACCACAGTGCAGAACGTGTTATTGTAATCCATTATAGGTGTTTGGTAGCACGTTGCAACCAGACGAGTCTTAAACCTATCAACTATCAATAAAACCATCGGACTTGCATTTTGTTCTAAAAATCCACTTATATCCAACAAGGTTTTAACTTGTATCAGGTGGTACCAATTGCCATGTCTCGTTATTAACCAAGTACTCTTCTGACATAGCTCGACACCATTTATGATCTTTGAGGGCTTGGATCATTGTGGGTGGTTCAAGGTCATGGATTTGGTTAAACTAATGTGTATGTTTATTTTTTTAGGGGTTTGTAAATGTTGTTCTTGGTTTGGGTCATCATTGCATGGGTAGGTTATGGATTGTTTTTTGGTATAGGCTACTATAAAGTGTTTTGAGGGACTTGTTCGTGTGAATTTAGAGCAAGTGGGGCATCAGGAAAGGCAATTGGTGATAGAGCTTCATTGGCAACTGTCGAGGAGCATCTCTGGAGATGATGAGTTGAGTGGTGGTAATGGAGATGATGATGAAACACAGATTGGTGGAAGGATGAAGGATCCAAG
>NW_019244850.1:0-1530 GCF_002742605.1 Olea europaea var. sylvestris | reverse complement strand
TTCGTTTTGGCGAATTGCTATTCTAATTCGATTGGAATCGAGCTGATGAAAGTGGTTTTTGATTTCATGATAACTTCGGGTTTGTTCATTTTGGCAAATTGCTAGTCTAATTTGATTGGAATCGAGCCAATGAAAAGTTATTTTATATTTCATGATAACTTCGAGTTTGTTCGTTTTGGTGAATTGCATGTCTAAATCGATTGGAATCGAGCCAATGAAAAGTTGCTTTTGATTTCATGATAACTTCGAGTTTGTTCATTTTGGCGAACTGCTCGTCGAGTTCGATTGGAATCGAGGCAATGAAAAGTGGTTTTTCGTTTCATGATAACTTCGAGTTTGTTCATTTTGGCGAATTGCTCGTCTAATTTGATAGGAATCGAGCCAATGAAAAGTGATTTTTCATTTCAAGATAACTTCGGGTTAGTTCATTTTTGGTAAACGCTAGTCTAAATCGCTTCGAATTGAGCCAATGAAAAGTGGTTTTTCATTTGATAATATCTTCGAGTTTGTTTATTTTCGATGAATTGCTAGTCTAAATCGATTGGAGTCGAGCCAATGAAAAGTGGCTTTTGATTTCATGATAACTTTGGGTTCGTTCGTTTTGGCGAATTGCTATTCTAATTCGTTTGGAATCGAGCTAATGAAAAGTGGTTTTAGATTTCATGATAACTTTGGGTTTGTACGTTTTTGGCAAATTGCTAGTCTAAGTCGATTGGAATCGAGCCAATGGAAACTTGTTTTTGATTTCATGATAACTTTGGGCTTGTTTATTTTTTGGCGAATTGCTCATCCAGTTCGATTGGAATCGAGCCAATGAAAAGTTGTTTTTTGTTTCATGATAACTTCGAGTTTGTTCGTTTTGGCGAATTGCTCGTCTAGTTCGATAGGAATCGAGCCAATGAAAAGTGGTTTTTCATTTCAAGATAACTTCGGGTTAGTTCATTTTTTGTAGACTGCTAGTCTAAATCGCTTCGAATTGAGCCAATGAAAAGTGGTTTTTCATTTGATGATATCTTCGAGTTTGTTTATTTTCGATGAATTGCTAGTCTAAATCGTTTGGAATTGAGCCAATGAAAAGTGGCTTTTGATTTCATGATAACTTTGGGTTTGTTCGTTTTGGCGAATTGCTATTCTAATTCGTTTGGAATCGAGCTAATGAAAAGTGGTTTTTGATTTCATGAGAACTTTGGGTTTGTTCGTTTTTGGCGAATTGCTAGTCTAAGTTGATTGGAATCGAGCCAACGAAAAGTTATTTTTGATTTCATGATAATTTCGGGTTTGTTCATTTTTTAGCCAATTACTGGTCAAATCGATTGGAATTGAGCCAATGAAAAGTGACTTTTGATTTCAGGATAACTTCGAGTTTGTTCGTTTTGGTGAATTGCTATTCTAGATCAATTGGAATCGACCGAATGAAAAGTGGTTTTTGATTTCATGATAACTTTGCGTTTGTTCAATTTTGCCGTATTGCTGGTCTAATTCGATTGGAACCGAGCCAATGAAAGGTTGCTTTTGATTTCATGGTAGCTT
>NW_019244849.1:486-1530 GCF_002742605.1 Olea europaea var. sylvestris | reverse complement strand
GACACAGTCGAGAAAAATGACGAAATTTCCCCCGGCGCGATTTTTGTTTCCGATCAACCAATCAAATTTTAGCCAATTCCGACTCAGTCGCGAAAAATAAAGAAATTTCCCCGGCGCAATTTTTGTTTCAGATCATTCTTTAAAATTTGAGCCCATTCCGACGCAGTCGAGAAAAATGACGAAATTGCCCCCAGCGCGATTTTTATTTCCGATCAAACCACCAAATTTTAGCCAATTCCGAGATAGTCGAGAAAAATGACGAAATTGCCCCCGGCGCGGTTTTGTTTCCGATCAACAAGTCAAATTTCGGTCGATTCCGACACAGTCGCGAGAAATGACGAAATTTCCCCGACGCGGTTTTTGTTTCCGATCAATCTGTCAAATTTGAGCCCATTCCGACACAGTCGAGAAAAATGACGAAATTGACCCCGGCGCGATTTTTATTTCTGATCAAACTGCCAAATTTCAGCCAATTCTGACACAGTCGAGAAAAATGACGAAATTGCCCCCGGGGCGATTTTTGTTTCCGATCAACAAGTCAAATTTCAGCCAATTCTGACACAGTCGCAAAAAATGATGAAATTGCCCCGGCGCGATTTTTGTTCCCGATAAACCTGTCAAATTTGAGCTCATTCCGATACAGTCGAGAAAAATGACGAAATTGCCCCCGGCGTGATTTTTATTTCCGATCAAACTGCCAAATTTCAGCCAATTCCGAGACAGTCGAGAAAAATGACAAAATTGCCCTCGGCTCGGTTTTTGTTTCCTATCAACAAGTCAAATTTCAGCCAATTCCGACACAGTGGCGAAAAATGACGAAATTACACACGGCGTGGTTTTTGTTCCCGATAAACGTGTAAAATTTGAGCCCGTTCCGACACAGTCGAGAAAAATGACGAAATTGCCCCCGGCGCATTTCTTGTTTCCGATCAACCATTCAAATTTTAGCCAATTTCGACATAGTCGCGAAAAATGACGAAATTACACCCGGCGCGGTTTTTGTTTTCGATCAACCTGTCAAATTTGAGCCCATTCCGACACAGT
>NW_019244849.1:0-275 GCF_002742605.1 Olea europaea var. sylvestris | reverse complement strand
GCCCGGCGCGATTTTTATTTCCGATCAAACTACCAAATTTCAGCCAATTCCGAGACAGTCGAGAAAAATGACGAAATTGCCCCCGGCGTGGTTTTGTTTTCGATCAACAAGTCAAATTTCGGCCGATTCCGACACAGTGGCGAAAAATGACGAAATTTCCCCGGCGCGGTTTTTGTTTCCGATCAATCTGAAAAATTTGAGCCCATTCCGACACAGTTGAGAAAAATGACGAAATTGACCCCGGCGCGATTTTTATTTCTGATCAAACTGCCAAA
>NW_019244848.1:0-1530 GCF_002742605.1 Olea europaea var. sylvestris | reverse complement strand
AAGGTTGGTTCTTAAAGATGTGAAGCATATTCTAGACATTCGTTTAAACTTGGTTTCTATAGGAAAACTTGATGATGATGGGTATGACAGTACCTTTAGTAATGGTTAGTGGAAGCTTACTCGAGGATCTACAGTTGTGTCTCGAGGTAAAAAGGTCTCTACCTTGTATGTTTTGTAGGCAAAGCTCTCTAGTGACATTGTTAATGAAATGGAAGATGGTGGTACAATAGATTTGTTGCATAAGAGACTTGCTCACATGAGTGAGAAATGATTAACAATTTGGGGAAGAAAAGTGTACTGAGTGGACTAAGAAGTACACATCTGAAAAGGTGTATTCACTGTTTGTCTGGAAAGTAAAAAATAATCTCCTTCAAGAAAGTAAAAAATACTGGATTTGGTACATTCAGACTGGTGTGGTCTTATGAAAACGAGATCACTTGGTAGCTCCAATTACTTTATAGCCTTCATAAATAATAATTTAAGGAAATTACTATTTATACGTTGAAATCAAAAGACCGAGTGATGAATGTGTTCAAGCAATTCTAGGCTTGGTTGAGAGATAGACTAGGAACAAGTTGATGTGCATCTGAACAAATAATAGGAGAGAGTATTTTGGTCCTTTTGATAAATATTACAGATAGCAGGGAATTCGACATCAAAAAACTAATTTGAAAAAAACCTCAGTTGAATAACATAGCTGAAAGGATGAACAAAACATTGGTTGAAAGAGTGATATGTTTATTTTCTCAAACTCAATTGCTAAGATTCTTTTGGGATGAGGCATTGAACATGGTCGTACATGTGTTGAATCCATACCTTATTTTCTGTTACAGTATGATGTACCAGACAGAGTTTGGAATAGTAAGGATGTTTCCTATGATCACTTACGTTTGTTTGGGTGTAAAGCATTTGTGCATATTCCTTAAGATGAAATGTCTAAGCTTGATGTGAGAACATGACAACATGTATTCCTTGGTTATGGTGAAGATGAGTTTGGATACAGGTTTTATGATCCAGTTGAGAAGAAAAATGTGAGAACCAGAGATATCATATTTGTTGAAGATCAAACAATTTAGGATATTAAGAAAGTAAAAAAATTTGTACCCCTGAAGGATCATAGTTTGATTGATTTGGACCTGGTTCCTATGAAGAATTTGTCAACACAAGTTGAGGACGATGTCCAGGATGGCCACGAGGGTATAGGTGATGTTGATGCTCCCTTGTAGGCTCTGACATATGATGAGACTAATGAGTAGTTGATAGTGTTGGCGGTTTCGCTCAGGAGGCCTACCAGAGATCGATATCTTTTCACACGGTATTCAATTGAGCAGTATGTGTTAATAACGATATCTTTTCACATGGTATTCAACTGAGCAGTATGTGTTAATAACTGATTAGGAAGAGGCCGAGAGTTAGATAGAAGTCATGGAGATGAACATAAGACAAACTGCGTTGAGGCCATGCAAGATGAAATGCAGTCATTGCATGATAAGCAAATATTCGAGTTAATAAAACTACTTAAGGGTAAAA
>NW_019244847.1:0-1530 GCF_002742605.1 Olea europaea var. sylvestris | reverse complement strand
GAAAAACCGCACCATGGGTAATTTTGTCATTTGTCGCGACGGTGTCGGAATGGGCCGAAATTTGGCAGGTTGATTGGAAATGGCCCACGAAATTGGACTCACGGCACAGACCTGGGATCATGAGATTTTAGCCAAATTCCTTCGTTCGAATAATTAATTTCCGTATTAATTATTTCAGGTTGAAGAAGTGCTAGACAGAAAATTAACAAAGAAAAATCGGACCAGGGACAATTTTGTCATTTGTCGTGACGGTGTCAAAATGCACCGAAATTTGGCAGGTTGATTGGAGACGGCCCTAGAAATTGGACTCGGGGCACAGACCCGGGGTCAGGGGATTTTAGCCAAATTCGTTCCTTTGGGCCTCCGAATAATTAATTTCCGCATTAATTATGTTAGGTTGGAGACGTGCCTGATAGAAAATTAACAAAGAAAAACCGCACCAGGGGCAATTTTGTCATTTGTCGCGACGATGTCGAAATGTGCCGAAATTTGGCAAGTTGAATGGAAACGGCCAGTAAAATTGGACTCGGCGCACAGACCCGGGATCACGGGATTTTAGCCAAATTCTTTCGTTTGGGCCTCCGAATAATTAATTTCCGTGTTAATTATGTCAGGTTGAAGATGTGCTGGATAGAAAATTAACAAAGAAAAATCGGACCATGGGGAATTTTGTCATTTGTCGCGTCGGAGTCGTAATGGGCCGAAATTTGGCTGGTTGATTGGAAATGGCCCGCGAAATTGGACTCGGAGCACAGACCCGGGATCACGGGATTTTATCCAAATTCCTTCGTTTGGTTCTCCGAATAATTAATTTTCGTATTAATTATGTCAGGTTGAAGAATTACTGGAAAGAAGAAAGAAAAACCACACCAGGGGCAAATTTGTCATTTGTCGCGACGGTGTCGGAATGGGTCGAAATTTGGCAGGTTGATTGGAAACAGCCCAAGAAACTGGACTCGGGCACAAACCCGGGGTCACGGGATTTTAGCCAAATTCTTTCGTTTGGGCCTCCGAATAATTAATTTCCGTGTTAATTATGTCAGGTTAACGAAGTGCTGACTGAAAATTAACAAAGAGAAATCGAACCATGGGCAATTTCATCATTTGTCGTGTCGGAGTCGGAAGAGGCCAAAATTTAGCTGCTTGATCGAAAATGGCCCGCGAAATTGGACTCGGAGCACAGACACCGGTTCACGGGATTTTACCCAAATTCCTTCGTTTGGTCCTCCCAATAATTAATTTTCGTAATAATTATGTCAAGTTGAAGAAGTGCTGAAAGAAAATTAAGAAAGAAAAACCGCACCAGGGGCAATTTTGTCATTTGTCGCGACGGAGTCGGAATAGGTCGAAACTTGGCAGGTTGATTGGGAACGGCCTGCGAAAATGGAATCGGGGCACAGACCCGGGATCATGATATTTTAGCCAAATTCCTCCATTTGGGCCTCTAAATAATTAATTTCCTTATTAATTAAGTCAGGTTCAAGAAGTGTTGGACAGAAAATTAATAAAGAAAAACCGCACCACGAGTAA
>NW_019244846.1:0-1530 GCF_002742605.1 Olea europaea var. sylvestris | reverse complement strand
TTCGAATTCGATGGGAATCGAGCCAGTGAAAAGTGGTTTTTAATTTCATGATAACATCGGGTCTGTTCGTTTTTGGCAAATCACTAGTCTAATTCAATTGGAATTGAGCCAATGAAAAGTGGTTTTTAATTTCATGACAACTTCGGGTTTGTTCGTCTTTAGCGAATTGCAAGTCTAATTAAGTTGGAATCGAGCCAATGAAAATTGGTTTTTGATTTCATGGTAACTTTGGGTTTGTTCATTTTTGGCGAAATGCTAGTCTAATTCGATTGGAATCGAGCCGATGAAAAGTGATTTTTGATTTCATTATTACTTCGGCGTTGTTCGTCTTTAGCGAATTGCTTGTCTAATTCGATTGGAATCTAGCCAATGAAAAGTGGTTTTTGATTTCATGATAACTTCGAGTCTGTTCGTTTTTGGCAAATTGCTTGTCTAATTCGTTTGGAATCGAGCCAACGATAATTGATTTCTGATTTCATGTTAACATCGGTTTTTTTCATTTTTCACGAATTGCGGGTCTAACTCGATTGGAGTCGAGCCAATGAAATGTGGTTTTTGATTTCATGATAATTTCGGGTTCGTTAGCTTTCGACGAATTGCTTGTTTAATTCGATTGGAATAGAGCCAATGAAAAGAGGTTTTTTATTTCAAGATAGCTTCGGGTTTGTTCGTTTTTAGCGGATTGTTAGTCTAATTCGATAGGAATCGAGCCAATCAAAAGCGATTTTTGCTTTCATGATAACTTCGGGTCTGATCCCTTTCGACAAATTGCTTGTCCAATTCGATTGGAATCGAGCCAATGAAAAGTAGTTTTTGACTTCATGAAAACTTCGGGCTTGTTTGGTTTTCGCGAATTGCTAATCTAAGTCGATTGGAATCGAGCCAATGAAAAGTGTTTTTGATTTCATGATAACTTCGGGTTTGTTCTTTTTGGCGAATTGCTAGTCTAATTCAATTGGAATCGAGCCAATGAAAAGGGGTTTTTGATTTCATGAAAACTTTGGGTTTGATCATTTTTGGCAAATTGCTAGTCTAATTCGATTGGAATCGAGCCAATAAATAGTGGTTTTTGATTTCATGATAAATTCGGGTTTGTTCCTTTTTGGCGAATTATTAGTCTAATTTGATTGGAATCGAGCCAATGAAAAGTGGTTTTTGATTTGATGACAACTTCGGATTTGTTCGTCTTTGGTGAATTCCTAATCTAATTCGATTGGAAATGACCAATGAAAAGTGATTTTTGATTTCATGAGAATTTTGGGTTCGTTCATTTTTCGCAAATTGCTTGTCTAATTGGATTAGAATCGAGCCAATGAAAAGTGGTTTTTGATTTCATTATAACATCGGGTTTGTTCCTTTTTGGCAAATTGCTGGTCTAATTTGATTGGAATCGAGCCAAAGAAACGTGGTTTTTGATTTCATGATAACTTCGACTTCGTTCATTTTTGACGAATTGCTTGTCAAATTCGATTCGAATCGAGCCAATAAAAAGTGGTTTTTGATTTCATTATAACTTCGACTTTCTTCATT
>NW_019244845.1:0-1530 GCF_002742605.1 Olea europaea var. sylvestris | reverse complement strand
CGACCAACAATTGGTCCAAGAAAAAGTTAGCAGCATTCACCTACCACAAGTTGGTAGCTATTTCATTATGTTCACCAACCAATTCTTGGTTGTTATTGTGAAATATTTTGCTCTAATATATTTACCGAAAAATTTGGCTGCAATAGGGTATAATAAACTAACTTTAAACAATTGTGAGGGGCCAAAATGAAGCCCTATTAGCTACCATATGTTGTTCGCTGAATGTTATATCTTTAGCAACCACCATTTTTTGGTCGTTAAAGACATTCCCACCAAAATTGAACCCTTTAACTACCACTATTTGGTTGTTGGAGGTTACATGGTTAGCGACAATGCTATATTGGTGACTAAAGAGCTTCACCGAGGTGAATTAACAACCACTAAGTGACCACTAGTATTTGGTCGCTAAAGGTCTTCAGCGATCCAAAAACAACATTTAAAGGTTATTTGGATTGTGACAAAGGAACTCTTTCATTCACATAGAGTTTTGGACCAACAAGTACAAGAAACTGCAAGACATTAAAAGTAAAGACAAAGGTAGGTGAATCAACAATTTTTATCGCTTTCTCTCCGACCAAAATTGCAAGTTAAAAAATGCCCAAATCTTTTCTTTGTTGGCTATCCAAATTTATGGGGGTATAGCAAGTGGGCTTTCAATTCCGTGTATATATCTAATGATCATTTCCTATTAAGAAAATTAAGCAAAACCATGTTTTTAAGATTTGATTATCATTAAGAATTTTCTCCAAAAAATCAGGTTTTAAGTATATATAAAATATATATTTTTAATGCTTTGAAAACTATATTATCAAATAATACATGGTTGGTAAGGAATCCCGAATTATGAAGATTAATTACCATCTTTAATGGATTTCAACTTCACAATATCTAAAGAGAGTATCAAATTATTATCAAATAGATTCAATGTTTTCATTCTCATGTTTTAAATGAAGCCTTCAATGTTGAAATCATGTCATAATTTTCGCATGAATCACAATTTTCAAAGAAATATGTTTTAGGTCAAATTGAAATAGATATGAAGCCGAAAAATAGTATCACATATTTATGAATGGATGTCACAAACAAACAATATTTTATGTTATAGATACAAAACTAGTACGTCATAGTTATTTAATGTATTATAAGTGTTTGAGGTCACATTTACACAATCTATAGGTCATAATTACACAATGTATTACATTATAGTCACAATTTTTTCACACAAAATTATCGAAAAATATTGTAGTTGGTGCCTGTGACTAGAATTGTATACAAATGATTGTTTAATTCTGTATTTCATCAATACATGTAAAAACGATGCAAAAATTATGGCCAATTATTCAGGAGAAACTGTGGACAAGAAAGACACAATTGTTTCAGAAGAAATCATGTTGGAAATTTATGGCTTATTTCTTCATCTAACATGAATGATCACGTCATAAGGTTTGAGATTCTATTTTCTGTTTTAGAATTTGTGATGATGATGATGATGATGATGATGATGATGATGATGATGATGATGATGATGAT
>NW_019244844.1:0-1530 GCF_002742605.1 Olea europaea var. sylvestris | reverse complement strand
GGAATTGATTCCAATTTGATTCTTTCATATTTCCACATGGCTCCAATAAGATTTTCTTTCCTTAATTTGCAAAATACAACTTTCATTCCTTTTCCTTTTGTCTGCCACTTCCAAAGACTCCTAATTTGAGTCATAATTTAACAATTTCCACCTTGACTCAAATTTTGGTGCAACGAATGAAGCTCCAAATTTCTCCACCTTGAGAAATGATCCATCTGCATCAGAATAACCAAACTCCTCAACAAGTAACCAAATTCTCCACGAAAACATGTTCCCCCACCCAGCGTCCACAAGCGACATCCGAACTCAAACTCGGGTTCCCAAAATTTCACCTAAAATTAATAATCACTAGACAGGGTCGAAGCACACCCTATAGCAGAAATCACACCAAATGCATGATTAGAAGGCCCCTTGCTAGAACTGCCACCTTCAACGATCCCTAAGGCATTACAGACATTATTGACACCACTAAACCTATGCTCCATAAGTCCACTAGCACAAGAACAAAGCTTATCTGCTGAAATTGGTGGCAAAGCAGAATCACCAACACTCCTACGAGCAAAGTTTGAAACTCACCCAGAGCCTAACACAAGAGGTAATGTACCAAACTGAATTTCCACCACGGTACTAAACATGTCCAAATGTCTCTGAACTAGTTCTGTGCTTCCTTGCAAAATGTACAACTGGGATCTCATCCGTCCCTCCAGTACAACCCGGACACCCTTTCGAACCTTCAAGATTCTACCTCTACTAGAAAATTTGTACCCTTTTGCATCCAAAATACTTAGGGATATGAGATTCTTTGTCAAGTATGGAACATGGTGAACCCGATCAAGTGTCCTCACCGTCCCATCTTGTAGCCTCAATTTGACCCGATCGATTCCTGCAGCCCAGCAAGATTGGTTGTTTGCCATGACAACTCCACCTTGCTTCACCGCCTCATATGTCTGGAATGACGCCCTATTGGGACACATATGATACGAATATGTAGAATCCAGAATCCACTTCTCAGGTTTAGATTCCCCGTCAGATACAGCCAACATCACATCTCCATCATCACAAAAATTCTCAGTAATATTAGTCTCGTTCGAATTACCTGATTGCCCCTGCATGATTTGCATGTAAATTACCTTTACCCTACAACTTGTCGCAATCTTTTTTGATGTGTCCTTTCTTCTTGCAGTAATAACAATACACATTGCTATACCTCACCTTCGATCTATCCCTCCATCGATCACCATGAGTAACAAGAGCATTCCCGCCCCTAGATGTAGGATCTCCAACCAACAACTCCATCTTCTCCTTTGAGAACAGGGCGTCGTATACATCATCAATGGTTAGCGTGTCCCGACTATATAATATAGTATCAGGAAACGTCAAGAAACGTTTGATTGATTTGTTTGTTCGATTTGTGTATGTTTCACGAGATCGATGGGATCAGTGATTGAAACCTGGTGGTTTAAGTGGATCTTGATGTACTCCTTTTTTTTTTTTTTTTTTTTTTTTTTTTCTTTTAATTTTTTTTTTGGT
>NW_019244843.1:0-1530 GCF_002742605.1 Olea europaea var. sylvestris | reverse complement strand
TCAATCAAACAGGCCAAAAGTGAAAGTTGGAATTCGAATTCCAAGTTCCATGGAAAATTTCGTGCAATCAAACGGGGCCTTAAAGAAAGTCGAGCGGTCAACATCTCACAGGCATTGCGTCAACCGCCAGACCACGTTGCAGTCAATGCAAGTAATTAAACTTCGATTCGATTTAATGCAACTATACAATATAATACTATTCTTTAATTAATCAGAGAATTAGAATTAACTAACTTTGCGTATAGTACGCATAAGGCCAACCAACCGAGTAATAGCTAGAGTGTTTGTCATTGTCTACTAATTTAAGAATGGTACGAACATTAAACTTCTAGATCGATAGGATCCTTCGAGAGTTTCTGCTAGAAGCTAAATTACAGCTTGATTATCGAGGAGGAAGAGGTCTGTAACGTTGTGGACCTATTTGTCATTACTTTTACTTTTTGTAGAAGAACTTTTCGAAATTTCAAAAAGACTATTCGACTTTTCTAAAGTTATATCAAACGAAGCCTTAAATTGTAAAAGACTTCATTGAGAGAGGAACATTTGAAAGCCCTAGTACCTTAAGATTTCTTTATGAACCGGAGTTTTGCCACTTGGACATGACGACTTCCCAAAGCTAAATATTTGCAACTCCGTTGTAAGGAAAAATTATAGTCATTTCAACCTAAGACCCAAAATGGGATTCCAATAACCACAATAATGGCCATTACAATTAGTTTTGAGGAGTTTGCCCATAGGGAATCCCCAATTAACCTCAAAATATTTTTTATATCAACCGTTTCAATTGTCAATTTTCAAACTGGGCCTCACTGTTTGGCCCCCATTAAAATTAATTCATTTTTCTCTTTTTTAATTAATCACATATTTTTCAATAAAATAACATTATACGTAATTTCTTTTTCAACTACACAATTTTCAAAATGTACTATTCCAATCATTAAAATTTCAAGTAATGCGGAATTAAATATTTGGCCAACTCTCTAGTCCTTTTCATATGATTTATGAGGGTAATGAGGTCAAGAACGAGAACTATTATTCCCATATTCCCACTTAAATTTTAAATTCATCTAGTAGAGTAGACATATATGTGGACAAAATTGTATTTTTATTATCATGTGATTATATTTTATATGTTATAAATAATAATTTTTTATTGCATATTTGTATAATGTGCAATTCGCAATTGATCCACTCTAAATTTGATGAAAAATTATATAAAGCAACAAATCTGATTACATTAATTTTTTAAACAAAAATATAATAATTTACAGAAAAAATAAGCTACAGAAAAGAGAGCCCTTGTTTGATTCTCATTTTTTTAAGACTTAATTTGTTCAAATTTATTTTTATTAATATTTTATGAAATTCATAATTTTTATCAACTTTTTAATAAATAATTTTATCGAAACTTACTCAAATTTTAATTTTTAACTAAATTAAGAGTTTGTTGGTACAGCTATTAAGTCAATTAAAATTAATTTTTTTAACCGTATTTTCACTATTTCAACAGTCATTTTTGAATTCTTTTCT
>NW_019244842.1:0-1530 GCF_002742605.1 Olea europaea var. sylvestris | reverse complement strand
ATTTCAGATCAAACTGCCAAATTTCAGCCAATTCCGACACAGTCAAGAAAAATGACGAAATTACCCCCGGTGCGATTTTTGTTTCCTATCAACCTATCAAATTTGAGCCCATTTTGACACAGTCGCGAAAAATGACGAAATTACACCCGGCGCGGTTTTTTTTCCCGATAAACCTGTCAAATTTGAGCCCATTCCGACACAGTCGAGAAAAATGACTAAATTCCCCCCAGCGCGATTTTTATTTCAGATCAAACTGCTAAATTTCAGCCAATTCCGCCACAGTCGAGAAAAATGACTAAATTCCCCCCAGCGCGATTTTTATTTCAGATCAAACTGCTAAATTTCAGCCAATTCCGCCACAGTCGAGAAAAATGACTAAATTCCCCCCAGCGCGATTTTTATTTCAGATCAAACTGCTAAATTTCAGCCAATTCCGCCACAGTCGAGAAAAATGACTAAATTCCCCCCAGCGCGATTTTTATTTCAGATCAAACTGCTAAATTTCAGCCAATTCCGCCACAGTCGAGAAAAATGACTAAATTCCCCCCAGCGCGATTTTTATTTCAGATCAAACTGCTAAATTTCAGCCAATTCCGCCACAGTCGAGAAAAATGACTAAATTCCCCCCAGCGCGATTTTTATTTCAGATCAAACTGCTAAATTTCAGCCAATTCCGCCACAGTCGAGAAAAATGACTAAATTACCCCCAACGCGATTTTTATTTCAGATCAAACTGCAAAATTTCAGCCAATTCCAACACAGTCGCGAAAAATGACGAAATTACCCCCGGCGCGATTTTTGTATCCTATCAACCTGTCAAATTTGAGCCCATTCCGACAAAGTCGAGAAAAATGACGAAATTGCCCCCGGCGCGATTTTTGTTTCCGATCAACTAGTCAAATTTTAGCCCATTTCGACACAGTCGAGAAAAATGACGAAATTGCCCCCGGCGCGATTTTTGTTTCCGATCAACTAGTCAAATTTTAGCCCATTTCGACACAGTCGAGAAAAATGACGAAATTGCCCCCGGCGCGATTTTTGTTTCCGATCAACTAGTCAAATTTTAGCCCATTTCGACACAGTCGAGAAAAATGACGAAATTGCCCCCGGCGCGATTTTTGTTTCCGATCAACTAGTCAAATTTTAGCCCATTTCGACACAGTCGAGAAAAATGACGAAATTGCCCCCGGCGCGATTTTTGTTTCCGATCAACTAGTCAAATTTTAGCCCATTTCGACACAGTCGAGAAAAATGACGAAATTGCCCCCGGCGCGATTTTTGTTTCCGATCAACTAGTCAAATTTTAGCCCATTTCGACACAGTCGAGAAAAATGACGAAATTGCCGCCGGCGCGATTTTTTTTTCCGATCAAACTCCCAAATCTCAGCCAATTCCGACACAGTCGAGAAAAATGACGAAATTGCCCACGGCGCGGCTTCTGTTCCTTATAAACCTATCAAATTTGAGCCCATTCCGACACAGTCGAGAAAAATGACGAAATTACCCCCAACGCGATTTTTATTTCAGATC
>NW_019244841.1:0-1530 GCF_002742605.1 Olea europaea var. sylvestris | reverse complement strand
CATTCTGTTTAGGAGTTCCGGGCATTGTGTACTGAGCCTCAATACCACATGCCTTGAGAAAACTAGCAAAAGGTCCAGGATTTCTACCAGTTTCATCACATCTCCCATAAAATTCACCTCCTCTATCTGATCTTACTGCTTTGATTTTTTATTTTTTTTTTGGAGTTCCATGATAGCTTTGAAAGCCTTAAATGTTTCTAATGAATCTGATTTTTCTCGAATGAGCTCAATGTAACCATAGCGAGAATAATCATCAATAAAAGTAATGAAGTATTTATAATTTCCCAAAGCAGCAGGTGAAATGGGACCACAGACATCGGTATGAATTAAATCTAGAATTTCCATATTTCTACTAATCTTTTGTTTTCTAGGTTTCACTAGAAGCTTCCCTTTGATACAAGCAACACAAGTCTCAAAATCAGAGAAATCCAAGTCAACTAGTATACCATATTTAATCAACCTTTCCATTCTTTCTTTAGAAATATGACCCAACCTTTTATGGCACAACATGGAAGAGTTTTCATTGGATCTAGTACGTTTAGAACCAACTACAGCATTCACGATAGAAACGCTAGAAGAAGTAGAATCTAAAGCAGGAAACAAGTTGATTATATACAAACCATCATATAATGTAGCAGTACCAACCACAATAGAATTATAATAGATTGTAGCATTTCCATTTCCAAAATGAAAAACATATCCACGTTTATCCAAAATAGAAACAGAGATAAGATTTCTTCTAATAGAAGGTATAAAAGCAGTATCGGACAAGTTCAAAACGTGCTTAGAAGCCAAAATAAGTCTAACTGTTCCAATATGTTCAACTTTAACCTTCACCCCATTGCCCATGTTTATTACTGACTCTGTGTCAATTGGTCTTCTGCGGTTCCTTAATTCCTGCAAAGAATTTGTATTGTGAATGGTTGCACCAGTATCTAGCCACCAAGTATTAGAAAGCATATCGACTAGATTAGATTCATTACATACTAGTATCGAATGTATACCTTTCTTATCTAACCAAGCCTTAAACTTCCTACAATCAACCTTCTTGTGCCCAAAAATATGACAAAAGTTACACTTACCCTTGAAACCTTCCTTCTTAGGCCCATTTGGAACACTCACAATAGCTTGCTGAGGAGGTCTCCCAGATTTCTTCATCTTACTGGAGTCGCTACTATTACCTTTGAAAAAATTCTCCGTCCCTTTATTAGTAGTTATCATGAAAGCAACATGAGACTTTGCCTTTTTCATCATCTTTTCTTCTTGAGTTACAATAGTGGTCATTTCACTTAAGTCCCATTGATCGTTTGATTACCCGCAAGTGAACGAGATCGTGAATAAGTAATAAAGTGGTGTGTAGAGTGTCGAACCCACGATGACTGTATGATTGATCAAGTTAAAGTTAACACTACCCTTAATCGAATAGCAAAATCGAGTTGTAATTAAAAACTATTAAATATATCAAAACCTAAAAGCAATGTAAGAAAGTTTATCAAATTTGCAAGAGATATTGCTAAGATGTAGAATTCC
>NW_019244840.1:511-1530 GCF_002742605.1 Olea europaea var. sylvestris | reverse complement strand
ACATCGTCGTGACGTACGAGGGATTTTGACCATTTTTGAGGAACGTGCACCTGCATATTTGGACTGACGGCATTCGAAGAATTAGGCATAACTTTTGCGGACGGTGTCCGTTTTTGGACCATAAGTACTTTTCGAAATGTAGCGACCGTTTTGGGTTTAGTCACGATTTCGTAATGATGTACTAGAATTTTCTTCCTTTTTTTGAAGAACGACCACTCGCATATTTTGAACGCTTGGAGTGTCGACCTTCGAAGAAATTAGCGTAACTTTTGCAAACGGTGTCCGTTTTGGGCCCATAAGTACTTTTCGGAAATGTAGCGACCCTTTTGGATTGAACTCACAACTTCGTCGTGACGTATGAGGGATTTTGACCATTTTTGAGGAACGTGCACCTGCATATTTGGACTGACGGCGTTCGAAGAATTGAGCATAACTTTTGTAGATAGTGTCCGCTTTTAGGACCATAAGTACTTTTCGGAAATGTAGCGAACGTTTTGGGTTTAGCTCATGATTTCGTAATGATGTATTAGGGTTTTCGCCCATTTTTGAAGAACGACCACTCGCATATTTTGAACGCTTGGAGTGTCGACCTTCGAAGAAATTAGCGTAACTTTTGCAAACAGTGTCCGTTTTGGGCCCATAAGTACTTTTCGGAATGTAGCGACCCTTTTAGATTGAACTCACAACTTCGTCGTGACGTAAGAGGGATTTTGACCATTTTTGAGGAACGTGCACCTGCATATTTGGACTGACGGCGTTCGACGAATTGGGCATAACTTTTGCGGACGGTGTCCGTTTTTGGACCATAAGTACTTTTCGAAATGTAGCGAACGTTTTGGGTTTAGCTCACGATTTCGTAATGATGTACTAGAGTTTTCTTCCTTTTTTTGAAGAACGACCACTCGCATATTTTGAATGCTTGGAGTGTCGACCTTCGAAGAAATTAGCGTAACTTTTGCAAACGGTGTCCGTTTTGGGCCCATAAGTACTTTTCGGAAATGTAGCGACCCTTTTGGATT
>NW_019244840.1:0-312 GCF_002742605.1 Olea europaea var. sylvestris | reverse complement strand
TCGGTTTAGCTCACGATTTCGTAATGACGTATTAGGGTTTTCATCCTTTTTTGAAGAACGACCACTCGCATATTTTGAACGCTTGGAGTGTCGACCTTCGAAGAAATTAGCGTAACTTTTGCAAACGGTGTCCGTTTTGGGCCCATAAGTACTTTTCGAAAATGTAGCGACCCTTTTAGACTGAACACACCACATCGTCGTGAAGTACGAGGGATTTTGACCATTTTTGATGAACGTGCACCTGCATATTTGGACTGACGGCATTCGAAGAATTGGGCATAACTTTTGCGGACGGTGTCCGTTTTTGGACCA
>NW_019244839.1:0-1531 GCF_002742605.1 Olea europaea var. sylvestris | reverse complement strand
ATGCTTTGCTACAGTAGTTTAATTGATGATCATATTATCTGAACCCACTATAATGGATTTGGAGTTAGTTTCAACTGAATAAGGGTTCAATCATAAACAAGTAATCAAAAATAGAAGAACTTGTTTAACCTAATCCTGCACTCTACCTGTTCTATCAAATGCTCCAAAAAAATATGCATTCAGTATTGTGCTTTCAACACTTTGCCGAATCAAATGTTAGGTGCATAGGGGTGTGTGGGTGAACTTATAAAGCTTGAAATTCTCATATTTATGACAGTGAATTTAAGTTTCAACTGATGGATATACTCTTTATTTGGTACTGTTATTAGGAGTTTTGAGTACGCATTACAATGCTGAGGCTTTTGATTTGCAAGTCATGTGAACGTATAAATGGAGGAATTAATGTCAAACTGTTATCATGTGCACAATCAAGTGGTTTTCACAGTTCTCAACTATGCATAGGATATTCTCATAACCAATCCTATCCAGTCACCTTACTTTTTTGAATAGATTTGTATGTGTTTGCCCTCAAGCTGATTTTATATGAATAATCTACTTTTTCCTCTTCTGTTAAGAGATGGGAATTTAATCCTCCTTGAAGAATATGCCATATTAAGGTTTCATCTTCAGGTTTCACCCATTTAATGTTATCTACCTGTATCTTTTGTAATCATCACTTATGTCAACGCACTATCTAGTTTTATAAATCTGTGCTGGACATTAGAGCTGATAAAAATCAAAAAATTATCACTATCTTCCTTGTAAAGTAAAGAGAAAGAGACAGGACACTGGAATGCTATAAAATCACTTTTAAATCATATAACTCAGTTTTTTTTGTGGTGCTAAACATGTATCCTTGAATTGCTTCATTGATACGGAAATTTTTTAGTTGAAATTTTGGGTTACTCATTCCTTAAGTTATTGCTTCAACATTTTGGGTGCTTTGTGTACAAATAGATAAGCAATAAATGGCTATTGCAATTGCACATAGAGTGCAGACATTTTCATGCATCCATGATAGCTGTCAAGTCAACAATTGGGATAAGTATTGCTTGAGAAGCGTGCGAAATCTTGAGATGAAAATGGAAATTGACTTTTTCTTATTTGTGCAAGTAATAATTTTCTGGTGGTGGAATAGCTTATTCAGTGATTTCTTGTTGCCATTGTTGTCTGAGTTCTATTTCATCTGGCCACCAGGAAGGGTTTCTAGCTTTATCTGGTAGGTATAAAATAAACAAGGCAAAAGGGGGTGAACTTTTTGATGTATCGGCAATCGTGTATGAAGTCCTTTATTAGCCTGATTTCATAGGTCAACATGAAGTCTTTGAGAATCTAGCCTCAGAGGTAAGGTTAATGAAGTCTAAACTTACATTTTTCTGCAACCATGGGAACCGCTACTTTCAATGTGAAGGCAAGCGAAGTCTAAACTTATATTTTTCTGCAACCATGGGAACCACTACTTCCAATGTATTGAACTTATTAAGAGAGATCCTATAAAGTATGCTTGTAAAAACGAAGAAAGAAAGAAGAA
>NW_019244838.1:602-1531 GCF_002742605.1 Olea europaea var. sylvestris | reverse complement strand
GACGAAATTGCCCCCGGCGCGATTTTTGTTTCCGATCGACCTGTCAAATTTCAGTCCATTTCGACACCGTCGCGAAAAATGACAAAATTGGCCCGGCGCGATTTATCTTTCCGATCGACCTGTCAAATTTAAGCGCATTTCGACACCGTCGCGAAAATTGACGAAATTGGCCCGGCGCGATTTTTCTTCCGATCGACCTGTCAAATTTTAGCCCATTTCGACACCGTCGCGAAAAATTACGAAACTCGCCCCGGCGCGATTTTTGTTTCCGAACGGCCTGTCAAATTTCAGCCCATTTCGACGCCGTCGCGAAAAATGACGAAACTGCCCCCGGCGCGATTTTTGTTTCCGAACGGCCTGTCAAATTTCAGCCCATTTCGACGCCGTCGCGAAAAATGACGAAACTGCCCCCGGCGCGATTTTTGTTTCCGAACGGCCTGTCAAATTTCAGCCCATTTCGACGCCGTCGCGAAAAATGACGAAACTGCCCCCGGCGCGATTTTTGTTTCCGAACGGCCTGTCAAATTTCAGCCCATTTCGACGCCGTCGCGAAAAATGACGAAACTGCCCCCGGCGCGATTTTTGTTTCCGAACGGCCTGTCAAATTTCAGCCCATTCGATACCGTCACGAAAAATGACGAAATTGACCCCGGCACGATTTTTGTTTCCGATCGATCTGTCAAATTTGAGCCCATTTCGACACCGTCGCGAAAAATGACGAAATTGGCCCCGGCGCGATTTTTGTTTTCGACCGACCTGTCAAATTTCAGCCCATTTCGACACGGTCGCGAAAAATGACGAAATTTGCTCGGCGCGATTTTTTTTTCCGATCGACCTGTCAAATTTCAGCCCGTTTCGACACCGTCGAGAAAAACGACGAAATTGCCCCCGGCGCGATTTTTGTTTTCCGATCGACCTGTAAAATTTAA
>NW_019244838.1:0-206 GCF_002742605.1 Olea europaea var. sylvestris | reverse complement strand
GCGATTTTTTTTTCCGATCGACCTGTCAAATTTCAGCCCATTTCGACACCGTCGAGAAAAACGACGAAATTGCCCCCGGCGCGTTTTTTGTTTTCCGATCGACCTGTAAAATTTAAGCCCATCCGATACCGTCGCGAAAAATGACTAAATTGGCCCCGGTGCGATTTTTGTTTCCGATCGATCTGTCAAATTTTAGCCCATTTCGA
>NW_019244837.1:100589-105781 GCF_002742605.1 Olea europaea var. sylvestris | reverse complement strand
GCGATTCGAAGGTTTGGGCGAGAACGGGGCTATAACTCTGGGCGACTGCAATGCACTTCATTCGCTCAGATCTTGGGCGTCTTACAAGTTTGGGCGATGGTGTTACCGCGTTCGTGGGCTTCCACTGCATTCATTGATAACCCTATTCGTGCCTCTATCCTGAATTGTCCAGTTGGGCTTCATTCTTTGGGCTATTCGATTTGGACTGCATTTTTAGCGTGTCAACAATTACCCCCCAATGTGACAGAATTAATACCAATTATTAATTTTTGCCATATTTACTTAGTGTTTCCCAGCAACATTTGAAATTCCCAAGAATTTCAATCATTATTTTCTTCCATAGTCTGAAAAGGCACGACGTTGCAAACCCTTATAACCCCCAAATACATGTCATTTCATCGCACTACTAAATCACGCCTCATTGTTTCGCGCTTCTCTCTCGCAATATTATTGTTCATCTTCTTGCTTATCCACTACGTTTCTCAAGCAAACTTCAACAAATCTTTATTTCGTTCCTAATGGCTGCTTCACAATCTCAATCTGGTGACTCTTTCAGTTTCGAAGACTTCCAGAAACTCCTTACTCGGCCATATATAACTCCGAACTTCCTTGCACCGGCCAATGCCGAACTCAACGAGTTCTATCTAGGTCCTTCATTCAACAACACCGAGGCCGTCGAACAAGTGGCGGTGGGCCAGCTGTTCTCTTGTACTCAAAGCCCTCCGTTTCTAAACTCTTTGCCGCTGAGGCCGCTTCACGAAAGAGGTATTCGCACTTGACCTAAATCTAATGTTGTTTTTCGTAGATGGTATGCTCGCCTTGTGGACCATGGTCCTACCAAGGTAATTTTTGATAGTGCTAGGATTTTTGATTTGTTAGAAATCTCTCTTCTTCAGTTATTTTTGATCCAGCGCTTTTCCCTATTGCTTTAAGTTTTTGGTCCTCTGAGTATAATACTTTTGTTTTCCCTCTTGGTCTCATGTCCATTACTTTAAGGGATTTGGGGCCTTAGTAAATCTGCCACCTTTGGACGATACCATTTTCCCTGGTATTTTAATTTCTGGTGTCGCCCCAAAATTTGACAGAAAACTCACCGAGTCCTATTGAAGCCTGCAAAGCTGTTATAATCACTAGAGCATTGAGCCTTCCCATGCTGAGCGTGTGGTCTTTCTTCAGATTTGGCTTTATAAATATGTTCTGCGTGTGCCCAGCATGAAGCCTTCTATGAGCTATTTACCCATAGTGCACGAATTGACGCGTGATAGGCCTCTGAATTTGTGTTCTTTCTTTTTGGTTGCCTTCTATAGAGGCATGGCTTCTCTCCAATTCCAATTGAAGAATGGTGCATCTCCCACTGGCAGTGGGCCTCTTTGGTTCACTCAAATGTGGTTGAGAGCCTATTTTCCATTACTTGGTGCTTTATCTTTTTCCCGTCATTCTGCTAGCTGCTATGGGCTAGCTATTGACCCACTGAGCCCTGTAAATATGTCTAGAGGGGACATCTTTTCATTCTTTTATACTTTGAATTCAATTCCTTCTTTCTTTCATTTTCCTCCCTTTTTAACTCTAGATTATGTGCAACCCCCATCCACTCTGGACAGTGCGAGCATCTCTGTGCTCGTTTGGGTTCAGTTTTCGACCGGGAGGGAGTTGTTCCATGATATTTTGACTGGAACCATTGCCAAAGCTGGGGTTGAAATATATGCTCCCCAATTTTTTGCTCGTCAAATTGATTTTGGCCAAACTTGGCCTGTTCCCCCTTGTTATTCAAGAAATTTGATAGATTGCTTCCATACCATTAATAAGGCGGAGGCAGAAACTATATATGCTCGCAATATTCTTTTGACGAGTAACTTTTCATTAGCCCCCTTCAATCCTAGCCATGCCATACATCCCCTTTTTGAACAACTCTGGCCATCAGTGCAGCTCAGATTGTTTGCAACTGATGCCAATCGTGATTTCCATTCACTGGATCAGCCAGACATTTCTTCCACTTCTCTTGTTTTGGTCACCCCTGTGTCCATTAGGAGTCCTTCCTCTTCTGCTCGTGCTAAACAGTCTGTTTGTCCATCTACTTCTCTTCCTACCAAGCCCACTGCAGCTAAGAGTGCCCTAAGCTGCAAATGGCCAGCCTCAGCATCTCCCATTTTGGAGAAGGATGATGATGATGATGACACTCCTCTCATTGTCAGGAGAAAGGTAATTAAATTAGTTTACTCACAAGCATATCTTTCTATACTTGAGACTTTTCTATGTGTTGATGGTTTATTCGGATTTCTCAGAAAAGCTCAGCCTCTCCTTTGAAGGCTATGGTGTTGGCAGCTCCTGCTCCATCACCCTCTGCTGAGGCTGCTTCATCCAAACCAGCTGATGAAGGGACTACGCTTAAAGAGAAACCTTCAGTCCCGGAATCCTCATCACAACCAATGGATGAGCCACCTTCTTCTCAGGGCATCAACCCCCCAAACGTCGAACCAGAAGGTAATACATTTTTTGATGTTTTACCTTTGCTTGTGCTATTGGTTTTTGATTTGTTGCTTTTTGAGTTCTGCAGATGCTCCCATGGGTTCGCCCGCTGTGGCAAAGCCTTCTCGCTCGACAAGGGAAAGTCCTCACGAGTGGTGGAGCCACAGGTGGTAGACTTGGTTGGGGACATGCCACCTCCCAAGATTGCTGATGAGGTAATCCTTGCTTCACTTTTACTTCCACTTTGTTTGTTATAGAGAAAACCTTCAATGTTGGCAATTTTCTTTGCAGGATGCTGATAGGATTGTGCGTTCCATCCAGGACTTGTTCACTTCCTGGGGGCAAGTCAAGACGTCTCGCCCTGCTTCAACCAATCGTCCTTCTGCTTCTTCAGAGGAAGATATCTAGTTCCTCAAGCAGTCGATATTTGAGTATGTGTCCTTTATGAATATGGACATCGATCAGGCTAGTGCTGCCAAATATAAGGATAAGCTTGAGCATTTGAGCGCGAAGTTGGCGCAAGCACTGACACTTCCGTTGCTCAATTTTTCTGCTGATTTTAAAGCGACGTTGAAAGTTGTCCATTTCGAGATTCTCTCCTTACTGGCCAAAAATGTTGAACTGAACCAAAAGTACTCAATATCTTCGCACTGTATCTGAAAGAGAGTCTTTGCTTCTGGAGATCAACAAAGCTGAGGACGAATTGAAAGAAATCTCTTCCGAAGTTATGATTGAAGACTCTTTGATGACCAGTTTGACTGCACAGATGAAGGAGCTTCAAGCAAGGATGGACGACTGCAAGGTGAGAATGGCTGCTAAAAAACATAATGCCTCCCAAGAAATTGAGCGAACCAAGTCTTTGGTCGAACAGTACAAGAAGTTGGAGGTTGATGATGATCTTATGGCTAAATTGAATGTCACTTCTTCTCAGTAGAGCGAGGATTGGGGGAGACTTAGGGAAAGAATTCGTTCAGTCTGGGGGCGAATTGTAATTAAGACATTTAATGCCTTAACTTTTCTTTTTGTAACTTCGTATTAACTTTCCCTTTGTAACCTCGTACTGATGTCCATTGGTAATTCTGAACATACCAGCAGCCATTATCATTAATGAACGATTAATTTGTCTTCTTGTGTATTTACTGACGTTGTATTTAATCGTCAACCCCCAAGCATTTAACTGCTTTATACTAAGATTCACGCACATTTTCTATTGGCGTTTCTGTCTCTTTTCCCAAGATTTCGGGCCATTTGATTTTAGTTACTAGGCACGAATGTGGCTGTTCATATTCTTTCTCTTCACCTTCATGCCTCTATAAATGCACTTATATTTCACACTTGTCACTTTCATTTCCATTCTCTTCTTCAAAACCAATTTGCTGCCATTGTTTGGCATTTTGACAATCGATCCAAAACCTTCGTTTTCCATGAAAATGGATCATTTGATCCGCCCATTTTGCCATCCTTCTTGATGTCACTTTTGGTATGGGAGATATAAGAAATATTCTTTGACCAGCAGCAAAGTTTTTCCCATCGTCTCCATGTTCCTTACAAGGAGTTCGATGATGGAAGACAATTTTTGAGGACGCCTGCAAGCCACCTTGCTTGCTGAGAGTGCTTTCTCAACCTCCTTGCCCGTTATTGCAGCGATGCATTTAGGAATACGATGTGAGGGTGCTTCTTCTTCCTTTCTACTTGCTGAGAGTATTTCTCGACCTCTCTGCTTGCCTTTGCAGCAGTGCGATCAGGATGGCAATCAAGGCCAGTTCATCCTCTTACTCGATGATCGACGAGAGATTAGTTTGCTCTTAATTGTAGCTTGTAGAGCATTTAGTATTTTATATTTTGTAACTTTGTAATAAACGTTTGATAATAAATGAATTTATTTGAACATATTTCGCTCTGGCCCTTTTTAATCTTCAATCGTTCAACGCGATTTGATTACGCTTTTATTTGTTCACTTTCCTATAAGGAAGGAACATATTTTTTTAAATATTTGCCATTAATGAATCTCATGTGCTTGGTGCCGTCTAAATCTTCCATGATAGGCTCTATTAGGCAACACATTATTTATTTTATATGGTCCTTCCCAATTGGGCGACCACTTGCCATACTTTGGATCTTTGCTATCCAAAGGGAGTATTGTTTTCCAAACCAATTAACCCAGGCCGAACGACTTGTCTATAACTTTTTTATTATAAAATTTAGCCATTCTTCGTTTTTGAACTTGCAATCTATCTAGGACGTCCAACTTTAATTCGTCCAGCTCCAATAAGTTTTGAACTAGTGATTCGGTATACTCATCACCACTTAACTTATGTTGCAAACACACTCTGATCGATTGCACATTGATTTCCATAGGCAAAACGACCTCCTGTCCATAAGTAAGTTAGAAAGGAGTAATTTTGGTACTTGATCGAGGTGACGTCCTATAAGCCCATAAGGCCTTATTTAGACATTTATGCCAATTTCTGACATTTTCATCTATCATTTTCCTTATGATATTTTTTAGAATCTTATTAGAAGATTCTGCTTGTCCGTTGGATTGAGCGTAATATGGTGTGAAGTTCACTAATTTAACTCTAAACTCGCTCAAGATTTATTCACTTGATCCCCATTTAAAGATGTTCCGTGATCTACCATCAAAGTTTGTGGAATTCCAAATCTATAAATGATGTGATCACGAATAAATTCTATGACATTCTTTTGGGTGATCTCCTTTAAAGGTA
>NW_019244837.1:81216-100432 GCF_002742605.1 Olea europaea var. sylvestris | reverse complement strand
GACAACTCTTTGCATACTGAACGCATGATTCTCCTATCTTTGGCCAAAAATATCCATTCCTAATAATTAACCATCTCATCCTTTGGCCAGCTTGATGAGCTCCACATATCCCTTCGTGCACTTCAGCCATGATCGTTCTGGTTTCTTGCAAACTTACACATTTTAGCAATATACCATCAGAGCGTTTCTTAAACAACTCTTCATCTATCAGTGTATAGTTTAGCAAACGCAACTTCATTTTTCTACTATCTCCTTTATTAGGTTCTTTAAGGAACCTTTTAATCTCTGCCCTCCAATCTATTGCATCTCCATCTTGTATGCAATGAATTTCAATCGTTCTCGCCTTTCTTTGGATCACGGGCAATATTGTTCCATACTCACAAGTAGACTTTCAATTTAAAACCTTTGAGTACCCTGAGGCCATCTCGGCCAATTCGTTCGCTACGTCATTATATATCCTATTAACACATTGAAACTCTATTTGGTCGAATTTTTCCAACAACTCTTGGGCGATTTCATACTGATTTATAATGGAATCACTTTGGCATTTAAAATCACCAATCAATTGGTGAATTACCAATTGAGAATCGCCTCTAATGATCACATTCGTTACCCCCATATATATCATTAATTCTAAGCCCACGATTAAGGCTTCATATTCGGCCTGATTGTTGGTGCACATCCTGTCCAAAGTGAACACGAACTTGTAACAAATCCCTAAAAGATTTATTAATGCTACTCCTACTCCTCAACTTTAGAGATTTTCGATCCATCGAAATATAAAACCTAAGGTTTTAATTCGAATGAATTGATCTCTAACTCAATCTCTTTAGACATATCAAGGCATGGATGATCGGCCAAAAAATTAGCCAAAGCCTGATTTTTGACTGCCTTTTGGGGTATATATTGTACTTCGAATTCTAATAAAGCTAATGTCCAAATGCCTACCCTTTGGTGCAAAATAGGGCGAGAGAACATATACTTAACCAAATTTATTTTAGAAATTAAATAAACGGTTACGGGCCGTAAATAAGCACTTAATTTTGTACATGTGAAGTACAATGCAAGACATAATTTTTCAATGGCAGAATAATTACATTCACATTTTGTTAACCGTCTACTCAAGTAGTAAATCACCCTTTCTTCACCAAATTGGTCTTCCTGCGTGACCATTCCAGCTATTGATTCTTCTTCAGCCGATACATACACTTTCATTGGCCGTCTTTGGATTGGTGACACCAGTATTGGTGGACTTGATAAATATGTCTTTAAGCTTTCAAAAGCCTTTTGATGCTCTTTTTTCCTGACGAATTCGTCCTGATTTTTCAACTTTAAAAGTGGCGAAAAAGTCTTAGTTCGCCCTACACAGTTAGAAATAAAACGTCTTAAAAAGTTTACTTGGCTTAGAAACCTTTGCAATTCTTTTTTGTTGCTAGGTGGTTTGGCCTCTAAAATGGCCTTCGCTTTATTTTTATCAAGTTCAATCCCCCTTTTGTGCACTAAGAAACCAAGAAAATTCCATGCATTAACACCAAATGCACATTTCAATGGATTCAACTTTAGTTTATATTGCTTTATTCGCTCAAATGAACATCTTAATTGTTCAAAATGGTCCTCTTCTTTAAGGGATTTGACGACTATATCATCTACATACACTTCAACAAACTTGCCTATCATATCATGAAAAATCAAATTCATTGCCCTTTGATAAGTTGCTCCTACATTTTTCAGACCGAAAGGCAACTACCCATTCAAAACATCCTAGAGACCCAGGGCATCTAAAGGCAGTTTTGTATATATCTTTCTCAGCTATATAAATTTGATTGTATCCTGAATACCCATCCATGAAGGAATACATTACATGTCAGGCAGTCGAGTCTACTAAAGAATCTATCGTGGGCATTGGATATTCATCTTTAGGTGTGGTTATGTTTAGATTCCTAAAGTCTATGCACACCCTTAGTTTGTCATTCTTTTTTAATACCGGCACGATATTGGACAACCATTCAACATATCTGGCCGTTCTAATAAAGCCTGCTTTTAATAATCGCTCTATCTCTTCCTTAATTTCAGGGAGTACATTAGGAGCGAAACGCCTAGGAGGTTGCCTATGAGATTTAAAATTAGGCTTGGTTGGTAATCTATGTTCCACCAAATCTCTATCTAAACCAAGCATATGTTCATATTCCCAAACAAAACAATCTTTGTACTCCTTTAATAAAGTGATTAATTTATCATTAACCTCTTGATCGAGCATTTGACTGATGAACGTTGGGCGATCTTCTCCTTCATTGTCAATATTCACTTTAATCAGAGGGTCTTGTGCTTGAGCGTATCTAGGCTTGACGATCCTTATCACTTCGTCGTCCAGTTCCCTTGTAGGCACTTCTTCTTCTAAATAATCCACCTTGTTGACTTCTCAGCCAATACTTTGTTCCAACTCGAACAATACCATTTTGTCTCTCAATGCTTTCAATGCTGC
The DNA here is from genome assembly GCF_002742605.1 of Olea europaea var. sylvestris. Taxonomy (NCBI): domain Eukaryota; kingdom Viridiplantae; phylum Streptophyta; class Magnoliopsida; order Lamiales; family Oleaceae; genus Olea; species Olea europaea. Next base: position 97,950 of record NW_019244837.1, on the reverse strand, counting down.
TGCTTCTTTCGTCTTGTCCTTGCATTCTTTATTGAAAGCCATTAATTTGACTTTGAAGGCCTGAATATCGGTCATTTGTCTTTGTTGCTTACAACTCATTTAAAACACTTTGATTATTCTTTTGCCAATTACTGGCTCCTCTAGGGTCACTATGTTTGGCCTTATCTGACTGAACATTTCAGTGAGTGCATCCACCGAAAATGGCTCTTCACTCTGCGCGACAATCTGAGTTTCTTCTCTATCTTGGACTACTCTGACAGGTCCATAATTTCCTTCGTACGTGAACCTTTCCACTGAGTTTGCTTCTGCGACAAAAGGCCTATGATCGGCCTGCACCACCTCTGTTTCGCCCTTGTCATTCCCAAAAACTAGGCACTGATGGAGCGATGAAGGTATACAGCGACTTTCGTGTATCCAATCTCTTCCTAATAATACATTGTAACTAGTGGGACCATCTATTACAAAGAAGACTGTGGTCCTAGTAGTTGTTCCTATAGTTATGTCCAATGGCATAACCCCTTTAGTTGAAGTTGCTCCTCCATTGAAACTTGTCAGGATGACTTCCGTTGGGATCATATCACCTTCTATCTTTGCAAATTTCCTCATCATCCTAGATGGAATGGTGTTTATAGCTGCTCCATTATCGACAAGCACTTTTGCCACAGGTATGCCGTTAACTAGAGCTTTAACGTACAATGGCCTCAAGTGTTTGGTCAATTTCATGGCTGGTCGCTTAAAAATAACTTTTTCGACAGCATCTATTTCGACAGCAACATATCGCACTGAGCCTCTGTCTCATGAATTTCCTTTTTACTGTTTTTTAATGTTTCTTCTTCAGTTACCCAACCTGTGGGAGGAGGCATTATTCTTGGAGGTGATTCATACTTTTCAAAGCGAGGCACTCTCTTCTTCCTTTTGGGCATCCCGTACAGCACGTAAAAATCGAAAGAACGCTCAGATGGTTCTCCTAATAAGTCTACTTCACGAACTCCCTCTCGATGTAATTACTTCAACAGAGTATTGTATGATACTCCTCTTTTTCTTCTTTCTGCTTCCAGATCGATTTTCTCTTCGATGTCTGTCATACCATCATCTTCTTCACCATTGTAGGCCTCTCTAGAAGTTTGGCCTTCTTCATATTCCAACATGCATGCTTCCTCTTCGTTATCCTCCTTTTCTTTTTCTCCCTTCTCTTTATTCTTGAACTCATTGGCTAATAAATAGTTATTAGCCACGACAGGGGGCAACGTACCAAATTGAATAGTAAGGGGCTGATCTGGATCTTCTCCATCCCTTCTGTCTCGCTCAAACTTCGACCTCCCAGAAGAAGTCTTTGGCAATTCTTCCATAGGTTCGCCTGTACCAGTCTCTTCACTGTCTTTGAGAACATTTTGATTGGCTGCCTCGAGTAGCCTAGGTGCCTTAGGACGTAGCATTCCCTGTTGTTGCCTCATCATTCGCCCATAATTCCGTTGAAAACGTCTCTGTTGGGTCCTAGTCATCTCGTTGAAAGGTATCGCCCTTCCAGCCTTATACTGGAAGGAATGCCATACATTTGGTTGGCGAGGTTACGGTCTGAATGTCCTCCCCTTATTTACTGGCTTGAACTGCCTCTCAAAAGACGGTCCTTTATAAAACGATGTACCTCGCCCTCTACCAGGCTGAGCTTTTAGGAAAAAACTAGGGCGGTGGCGATGCTACCATATCCCTGATTTCTCTACATTTGCTCTCACTTCTTCTTTGCATCTTGCACATAGGACGTCTTAGTCCTTTTTGGGCTCCTTCCCTTTGATACGTTTAAAGACATTGGGATGTGGTCCAGGGTCTTCTTCTCCATCATCTATAACCAACTTGAATTTTGACAACTTGTTTTTGAAACCAGACGTCACCATGTTCACTCCAAGTGGCTGTGGAAAAGGATTTTCATCCACTGCCATCTTCCTCTTATCCTCGAACGTAATTCGTCCTTTTTTCAATGGCATCCTGTAACACATGGCGAAAAATCAAACAGTTGTTAGTCAAATGTGACCATGCATTATACATCTTACAATATTTTTTACCCTTAATTTGTTCAGGACTTGGCAATTTATGCTTATCGCTCAACTTTATCTGCTTATCCTTATATAATTTATCAAACATAAGGTCAGCTTTTGTTACATCGAACGAGAACGTTCTAGCCTTTATGTTTTTATCTTTTATAGGCTCATTCTTGCCCGACGGCCTAGGCTTAGCCATTATAGGACAAGTATACGTGTCTCCTTTAACTAATTCGGCCAAACACATTTCAGTTTGATCGTAATACTCGTCATTAATGGTATGAACATCAAAATTTGGGTCTCTATAATAAGTCCCATTGCTAGAATTTTTCATTTGTTCTTCTTCTCTTATTAATCGTTCATACCTAATCACGTTCGCACTCAATTGGAAAAGATCAGGAAATTCCTTGTCTTGGAACTTCTTCTTCAGATCAAAGTTTAGACAACCTTGAGCGATTTTGAGAAACTCCTTTTTGGGCAAAGGTACAAAACATTTACTTCTTACTGTCTTGAACCTTTGAAGGAAATCTTCTACCCATTCGTTTGGCAGTTGACATAGATTCACCAAGTCGGCCAAAGTAACTTTAGACTCAATCTTATAAAACTGAGCGTGTAACAATTGCTCCAATTGTTGCCATGTTTGAATAGAGTTTCCTGACAAATTGATGAACCAGGAAAATGCTACTCCTGTTAATGAATTAGGGAATAGCTTCATTTTATGGTAATCAGTTACGTTACCACTTTGCAGTGTGAATCACTCTATGTGTTCTAGAGTAGACACCTCTCCTAAACCGGAAAACAGTCAGAATTCTGGCACTTTATACCCTCTAGGCCATGGATATGCTTGGTCTACTCAATCAGGATATGACTTTATGTAAGTCGGCTTAATGACAGGACGTACTCCAAAAGCCATATGGTCCTGTACGATTTTCATAATCTGATTCATCAACATGACGTTGGGGTCATATGAGATTCCTACAGGTTGGTTGACCGGTTGATTTGCTTGAGGCCTGATATTTGGTCCTTGATTGGCAACAAAGTTACCATGATTTGGGCCATTGTTACCATTAGCCTGAACATATATTCCATCATTAACACGTGGGGTATTCTGTCCATTATTTACGACATTATTTCTTACATTTAGGTTACCCCCCAAGTTAGATGTACCAATGCCACTATTCTGATTTGGTATTATACCACCCCCTGGTTTGAAATAGAGGGATCAAAAGGTGGTTTTACCCCTTGATTTAAACTTAGGACCGGGGGATTATGTCTCACAATTGTCCTAATTTGAAAGTAGTTTGTAAGAGGCACAACTGGCTGACAAATTTGGCCTACTAACTTATTCATTATTTTGTTCAAAGTATTCAGTTGTTTGGCCATGTTGTCATAATGTGATTCCCATTCTGGGTAAATCTTTCCATATTATGAATATTTCGTAGATTTACCTGTTCAACGACATTTTGTGTGAGTTCTCCGAGTAATGTACGCATGGTTCGAGGACTCAACTCTGTTATTGGTTCGTAACGACTATGATTGCTCTGATTCTGTCCATCTGTTTGTGGAGAGCTATGCTGCTCCTCGTATCGCTCGATCACAGACTGGACTCCTCCTCGACTTGCTGCTTCTTTATCGAATTTCTGAGGCATATTGTTTCACCTTTTGTATCTTCAACACCGAACACCAATGTCCCACTGGACGTGCCAAATTGTTTCGCGTGGGTAGTCGCTGACAATTAAAAAGGGATCAGACGATTGTGTAAGGAACAAACCTCTTGAGACAAAGTCCCAAAAATGGGTGTTTTATTGGTGATGACTTTACAATTGGAACTTTAAACAGAATGCCTCCAAGGGGCGCAAGCACGCGAGTACTGAAAAGAAATATTTTAAGTCTAAACTAAGGAATTGAAATTACATATTCTCTGTTTGAGAGTGTTTGATTCGGGGTCTTTTGCTCTATGCCTTTTCTTCCTTTTATATTCCCTTGATGATCTCTTCGTGATCAACCGCTTAATTGCTTTATAACTGCCTACTTTTTTTATGGTGGCCAACTTATCGTGGAACTGCTGTCTCTAACTGCTACCACTACTCTTTGTCGTTCAACTGTCTTCAACTGAACATCCTTGAATCGTGGAACGTGATGAGATTACTTAATAACTGCTTCGATAACTGCACTTTTGGATAACCATAACATCTTATATTTGCTAAGATCCTGGGTGATTCAAAGGTTTGGGCAAGAACAGGACCATAACTCTGGGCGACTGCAAGGCACTTCATTCGCTTAGATCTTGGGTGTCTTGCAAGTTTGGGCGATAGTGTTACCGCGTTCGTGGACTTTCACTGCATTCATTGATAACCCTATTCGGGCCTTTATCTTGAATTGCCCAGTTGGGCTTCATTCTTTGGGCTGCACTTTTAGCGTGTCAACAGCTGGTGAATTTAGATCACAAGCATTTGATGATTATTGTATGTTAATTGGGATTGAAATTGAACATTCAGTTGCACATGTTCATACACAAAATGGTTTAGCGGAATCGTTTATTAAACGTGTACAACTTATTGCTAGACCATTACTTATGAAAACAAAACTCCCAACTTCCGTTTGGGGTCATGCCATATTACATGCTGCATCATTGGTTTGTATAAGACCAACTGCCTATCATCAATATTCACCTTTGTAACTTGCATTTGGTCATGAACATGATATTTCTCACCTACGGGTTTTTGGTTGTGCTGTCCAAGTTCCTATTTCACCCTCCACAATGTACTAAAATGGGTCCCCAACGAAAACTTGAGATTTATGTGGGTTTTGATTCACCATCTATTATTAGATATTTTGAACCTTTAACAGGTGACTTATTTACTGCACATTTTGTAGATTGTCATTTTGATGAAATAACTTTCCCAACTTTGGGAGGAGAAAAACTACATCCTGAAAAACAAGATATAATTTCTTGGAATGAGACAACTCTATCTCACTTTGATCCTCGCAGCAATCAATATGAATAAGAGGTTGAAAAAATCATTCATTTGCAAAGAGTTGCAATTCAACTACCTGATGTATTTGTTGACAAGAGAAAAGTGATAAAGTCATATATTCCAACAGAAAATATTCCAGCAAAAATTAATGTCCCTGCAGGACAATTTGTTGTGGCATATGAATCTCAAATACGTCAGAAGCGTGGTCGACCAGTTGGTTCAAAAGACTCTGTACCTCGAAAAAGAAGAGTACAGGAGAAAAATCAACTAAAAACTTCAGAAAAAATCACATTAGAAAAGATTGATCAATCAAATATTGAATGTACGGTTCCTGAAGAACCAGAGGTGTCCGAAAATAATGAGATCTCAATAAATTATATGATATCTCATAAATTATAGGAACGAAATAATATTGTTATAGACAATATTTTCGCCTTTAACATGACTATTGATATTATGCAAAATGAGGATCTGGAACCACAGTCTGTTAATGACTGTCGAAATAGAAATGGTTGGCCAAAATGGAAAGAAGCTATACATGCAGAATTGAATTTTTTGGAGAAACGAAAAGTGTTTGGACTAGTAGTTTGACCACCTGAAAATGTAATCCTTGTTGGATGCAAATGGGTTTTTGTACGAAAGAGAAATGAGAATAATGAAATTACAAGATACAAAGCCCGATTAGTAGCTCAAGTTTCTCCCAGAGACCGGGAATTGATTATGAGGAAACATATTCTCCCGTAATGGATACCATCACTTTTAGGTTCTTAATTAGTTTGACCGTGTCACAAGGGCTCGATATGCGCCTTATGGATGTAGTAACTGCCTACGTATATGGTTCACTTGACAGTGACATATATATGAAAGTCCCTGAAGGATTTAAGGTGCCAGGAATAAATGATATATGTCCGAGAACTATGTTCTCAATTAAATTGCAAAAATCATTATATGGATTGAAACAATCCGGACGCATGTGGTATAATCGCCTTAGCGAATATTTGTTGAAAGAGGATTATAAAAATGACGATATCTGCCCATGTGTTTTCATAAAGAAAACAAATATTGAATTTGCAATTATGGCAGTTTATATTAATGATTTAAATTTAATTGGAACTCCTGAAGAGCTCAACAAAACTGCATATTATTTGAGGAAGGGATTTGAGATGAAAGATTTGGGGAAAATCAAATTTTGTCTTGAATTACAAACTGAACATTTTCCAGAGGAATTATTTATTCATCAATCTACTTATACAGAAAAAGTCTTGAAACGCTTTTATATGGATAATGCACATCCATTGCCATCACCTATGGTTGTTCGATCACTTGATGTGAAAAAAGATCCATTTCGTCCACTTGAAGATGGAGAAATGATTCTTGGTCCTGAAGTACTATACCTTAGTGCAATTGGAGTATTAACTTATCTTGCAAATTGCACTGGACCTGACATAGTTTTTTCTGTAAATCTCCTTGCAAGATATAGCTCTACACCAACTCAAAGGCATTGGAATGATGTTAAACATATTTTTCGTTACCTAAAAGGTACTATTGATATGAGACTGTTTTATTCTCAAAAGTTAGGATCTGCTTTGGTGGGATATGCAGATGCAGGTTATCTCTCTGATCCACATAAAACTAAATCACAAATAGGATATGTGTTTACACGTGGAGGAACAGTTATATCATGGAGATCTGTGAAGCAATCCTTGACAGCAACATCCTCAAATCATTCTGAGATTATTAGAATCCATGAAGCAGGGCGATAATGTGTATGGTTGAGGAATATGATCCATCATATCCAATCATCATGTGGATTGACTTCAACAAAAGATAGTCTAACAATTTTGTTTGAAAATAATGCAGCTTGTATTACACAACTCAAGGGAGGCTGTATCAAAGGCGATAGGACGAAGCATATTTCTCCAAAATTCTTTCATACACATGAACTTTAGAAGAATGGTGACATTGATATTCAACAAATTCGCTTAAGTAACAATGTGGCTGATCTATTCACAAAAGCGCTGCCAACATCTACATTCAAGAAATTAGTTCATGAGATTGGAATGCGTCGATTCAAAGATTTTCAATGATCAATATCAGGGGGAGTAGCTGTACTTTTTTTCCTTCGCTTAGGTTTTGTCCCATTGAGTTTTCATAGCAAGATTTTAATGAGGCATCATTTAATTTTAATACTCCAAAATAATTGTACTCTTTTTCCTTCGTTTGATTTTTTTCCCATTGGATTTTTATCAAACAAAGTTTTAATGAGACAGATATTTTGTAATATGTTATTTAAGGGGGAGTGTTGTAAATGAAAAATCCATTAAAGTTTATTGGTGAATGACATTTGCAGCCCTGTAACCCTAAAAATTATTACCATTATATCCTTGATTCTTACCTATAAATATGAGGCTTTGATTTTCAATAGTACATAAAAAATTTATTTAATATTCTCTACTCTCTTTGAATTTTCTCTATTCTCTTTTCGTCTCATTTTATAACACATCTAAGTTTATATCAATTTTGATGTCACTTGGAAAATAGTTACATCACCGGCACCCCATTTCCTCCGCCATTGACACCACCATTTTCTCACCCGCAAACCGAACCTAAAGGATAAATCAAAATCGAAGATCACTTCAAAGATTTCGAATCCAAACGCTGATTTCTCCAGCCCTAATTTTTCCAGTTGGAGACCAGACACCCGGCGGTATCCAGTGCATCCTCTACCGTTCATCCCTTACGGTGCAGAATGCCTAAGTTTATCACTCTCTAGGCATAGAAGCAATTCCTCTCACGGAGATAACCTAACGTTATTTAGTTCTATACTGAACATTTTCTGCGAAAAGTCTGAAAAAATTTGGGGTTTCATGGCGACAGCTTTACGATCGATTGCTCGTAGCTTGAGGAAGAATAATATACAGCCGCTTAACAATTCACGTTCATTTTTGCACTCCCATGCCACCAGTTTCGGTCAGTTCCTTCTACCTTCCAATACGCGCCCATACATATAGACTCATAGAGACATCTACTCTTGTGTGTGGTTCTGCGTACTTATATAGTACAGATCTATAAATTTTTGTGTATAACTGATTTTAGAATGGCATTCTTGTTCCAGGTTTTAAGGAAGTTCGGGAAGAGGAAAAGAGCCAAATGGTAGGTAACGTTTTCACAAGCGTGTCTTCAAGCTATGATCTTATGAATGATGTGATGAGTGGTGGTCTACATAGATTATGGAAAGACAGGTTATTTTTTGCCCCCCTTATAATTTTTGGTGATTAGGTTATCGCTATTAGTTAATGGTCATTCACAGTTGCGTGTGATAATTGTATATATTCTCTGTGGACTGTGTTCTCTTGTTAAAAATGTGTAGGTTGGTTTCCAAGTTGAATCCATTTCCAGGAATGAAGCATCTTGATGTGGCCGGTGGAACAGGTGTGTTATAACTATATCATGCTTGTGTTATTCAGTTGCTATGTTCACACATATATAAGATTGATTCTTGCTATTAAATTGTAAAGAAATTGATAATTTCCTCTTATTCCATAATGGAGAAATCTTACAAAATAAATAGAAGAGAGAACATAATCTCAGCGTCTAATCATGGGATATGGTAAAATCTTTTCTAAACTAATTCCTCTAAATAAGGTAAATAACTAATTTAAGAAAACTGGGAATTTAGGTAACAATCTACCCAAATCCTTTATTGAAGGAAACAATAATTAGTAAATCCCATACATAGATATTTCTGAATTTCCACACTCCCCCTCAAGCTGGGTAATAGATGTTTGTCATTCCCAGCTTGAGATTCAATTCTTCAAAGTTTGTCCAAGGAAGGGCCTTGGTGAGAATTTCTGCAATTTGTTGGCGAGTGGAAGTATGTTGAAGAGTTATGGTCCTATATCTATCTTTTCCTTGATGAAGTGATCATCTATCTCAACATGTTTGGCCCTATCATGGCGTACAGGATTTTTTGCTATGCTTATTGTTGCTTGGTTATCACAAAACATAGTCATTGGTTCTTCTACAGAAATGCACAATTCACTTAGAAGTCTTCTTACCCACATTCCTTCATAAATTCCATGAGCCATTGCTCTGAATTCAGTTTGAGCGCTGCTTCGAGCAACTACTGATTGAATTTTACTTCGCCAAGTTACCAAGTTTCCCACACAAAAGTACAGTATCCTGAAGTAGATCTACGGTCTGTAACCGAACCTGCCTAGTTAGCGTCAGTAAACTCTTCAATCTTCCTGTTTGAGTTCTTCTGAAAAAGTAGCCCTTTTCCTGGTGTCATTTTTAAATACCTCAAGATTCTATAAACAGCTTTCATATGTTTCTCTGTAGGATTGTTCATAAATTGACTGACAGTGCTTACTGAAAATGGTCTAGCGTGGGAGAGATAAATCAACTTGCCAACAAGTCTTTGATACCTACCCTTATCCACTGGAGCCCTATCATCCTTGTTTCCAAGTTTGATGAATCCATGGGAGTTTCTGTCGGCTTGCACCCTAACAAGTTTAATGAATCCATGGCAGTGGCTTTGTTCCTAAAATTCTTCCACGTACTCCTTCAAGATCCATGTTTAATCCTATGAGGAATTTAAACACACGTTTCTTTTCGATGATGTTCTTGTGCATAGCTTCATCTCCAGGACATTTCCACTCGTACACTTCAAATAGGTCAAGTTGTTGCCAGATACTTTTGAAGGAATTGAAGTACTGGGTTGCAGAAGAATCTACCTGCCGCAGATCATGAAGGGTACTCTCAACAGAAAATAGTTCTGGTGTATTTTCAAAACTTTCAGAACTGGAATATGTTTCTTTGACGGCATCCCAAATCTCTTTTGCTGTACCACAGAGAAGAAAATTTTCCCCAATTTCGTTGGTCAGAGTTAATAAGTGAGGACATTACCCTGTTATTTTTAGATTTCCAGATTTTGAATGCTGGATCTTCTTTCTTTGGAGTGGTCATTGTTCGAGTGAGATAATCATCTTTGCTTTTTCCACAGATGAACATCATCACATATTGGGACCATTGGAGGAAGTTGTGACCGTTCAATTTGTGGCTGGTGATGGGACGAGGGCTGCTCTCAGATCCTCCATTAGAACTTTTGATGACAGTTTCAATTTCAAAATCAACTTCAGACGTGGAGCTTTGCCTTTCAGTTGCCATCTCGTATTTTGTCACGAGGAAGAAAAGGATTTAGAAAAGCTCTGATACCATAAAGAAATTGATAATTTCCTCTTATTTCATAATGGAGAAATCTTACAAAATAAATAGAGAAGAGAACATAATCTCAGCCTCTAATCATGGGATATGGTAAAATCTTTTCTAAACTAATTCCTCTAAACAAGGTAAATCACTAATTTAAGAAAACTGGGAATTTGGGTAACAATCTGCCCAAATCCTTTATTGAAGGAAACAATAATTAGTAAATCCCATACATAGATATTTCTGAATTTCTACAAATAGTATTGATATGAGTTGTGAACTGCTTAGTATACCACTCTCTGAATATTGTTCTTTTTTAGGAATCAAGAAGTCTTAACAGAAATGAAGGAAATTTTTTATGTGCTGCATGAATGCTATTATCCACAAACTCTTATTGTATGCTACTTCTTCCAATTTTTGAGTTATCGTACTCGAGGTCTTCTTCATATGGGATTCTTCATAAAATGAATCCTGCTATGATGAGATGTTGAGCAACCATAATATACTGCCAAAAAAATTTAATCTAATGTGACTGTAATGAATGGCTAAACAGAGGTTCACCCGTCACTTGTCATTCTAGCTGCAGAGCAGATATGGGGCAATTTTTCGTACTTGTGCTAAACAGAGGTTCACCCGTCACTTGCCATTCTAGCTGCAGAGCAGATATGGGGCAATTTTTCCGTACTTGTAAATATTGAGATTCCACGCTGATCTAGAAAATCATCTATATTTTATATTCAATTTGGATGTTTTTCCTTCACATGCTTCTCCCATCACTACATTTTCCTTATTGCACCTGAGCTTGTTTAATTGACATGGTCTCATCTCAATTAAGATGATTCTTCTAATTTTACAGGGGATGTTGCTTTCAGGATATTGGAAAATATAAATAGTGTCAAAAATAGGGCCATGCTAGATGTTCATGATGACAATTTGCTGGAAGAAACCAAGATATATATATGTGATATCAACCCGAATATGTTAAATGTAGGGAAAAAGCGAGCTGAAGAGAGAGGTAAGTTAATACTCTATTTAGGATACTTTGACCAGGGAACATGTTAAATCTGTGGCAAGTATTTTGTTGAAAGAGGCATTTTCTTTTTGATACATGCAGGTTTTGGAGATAATAAATCTCTCATTTGGCTGGAAGGAGATGCAGAAGCCCTGAAGTTTGAAGATGATTCAATGGATGGTTACACAATTGCTTTTGGAATTAGGAATGTCACACACATAGAAAAAGCTCTAGCAGAAGCTTACAGGTTATCTTCTGGATCAACTTTTTGTATTTGTTGTTGCATGTAGTGTTACTTACTCGGGCAAAGGATCATTTCTTAAAAGTATGGAATGATCAAGCTGTGAGTTATTATAGAGTTCACTGTCTAATCATTGTATAAGGCTGCTGATTATCATTGAAAGCTATTTGTTGCTAAGAAAATATATTTAAGTGCTTTAGTTTGTTCCAATTCTTCTTCCAGGTACACTCTGTCCATGCCCTTATCGATTCAAAATTCCATCTTCTTCCTTGAAATTAGGAAGATGAATAGAACTAAATGTGTACAGGTGAGTGCACAGGGTGGGTATGGGGGTTCTCTAACATGGAGACACATTAGTACGAACACAAATTATTTCTCATTGGTTTGCACTTGAAGGATTATTTTTTGGAACTAGGAATTCATGCAGAATCAAACAAAATAAATGATATTACCCAATGATCCAAATTCTATCTCCCTTCTTGAATCAGGAAGGAAAACAGAAATAAATGGTTACATGTAGGAAACATAATTAGGATTTTTAGTTGTTTACTTTCCAAATTGGATACTGATTTAGGAAACATAATTAGGAAGATGGATTATTTTGTAAAAGGATTTTTGGGCCTATAAAAAAAGGATTTTGTCCTTGTGGAAATTATTGAGTAATATGAGATTTAATTTATTAGGTTTTCTAATGTTTTCCATAGGTAGTTTTAACCCTATGTAAAAGGGGGGCTTATGCTTTTTAATTTTTAATAGTTAGGGACATAGATTGGGAACATAGATTGGGAACAGAAAATTGTTTAGAGACACGTCGCTACTTCGCCAAAGGTTGGGCTAAATATGCAATTTACCCTTAGAAGAATGTGCATTCCCTGTGCAAAAACTAATGGCACGTTTGGACAGAATCTATCCGAAAGGACCAATTGTGCCAAGAATGCTAAGTTTTTGGACCATCCGTGCCAAATTTGAAAGGTTTGGACCAAAAATGCAAGGGCAAAGGTTGGGACCAATTGCTTGAATTTCCTGCTATACAATGTTTAATTGACTCTAGCATGTGGACTATATAAGTGAAAGAAGGGTAAATTTCAGGTTAAAGCTTTATACTTTTGACTTTTGTGTAAATTTGGTTTACCTAGTTGTAACATGATCATTTATCTTCTCAAAAAGGTCGTATCTCTATTGCTTGACTTTGATATGTCTTGTACATGCATATTAATGAATCACACAGAGTAAAGGAAGAGCGAGAATGAGAGATTGCTCGAGATATGTAATTTCTTAGAATATTATTTGGCCTATAAACTGATATAGTATTTGTAAACTTAATGTATTCGCTATTAATTTACTTTTTATTCATAGACGCGTGTCTTCTTCCTTTAGAAACATGTACACGTTATGTTATGCTGTGCTTTTTCCATCTTGTTATTCAGTCACTAATAAGCTTGAAGGAGGTGAAATATTGACAACCAAAGTATATTTCGTTAAACCTTCATGGATTATTTGTAAATCTATGAAGGCAAACCTTATTTGAGACTGAAGAATTGTTCTATTTGGTCTCTAGGGAAAATGGGCCATCAGAAAATGGGAATGCTTAAGTAACATGTAGTAGCACAGACACCCACACAGAGTATATTTTATATAAGCCTGAGTTTTTAAAAATTGAAATTACAATCTTAGAAAAAAATCTTAGAGAGAATTTTCAGCAGTCTACTTATTCATGAATCTGCACTGTTATTCATCTTGAAAAGAAATTCTTATATATTCCTCTTTTTATGAATTTACTGAATACCTCGTCAGATGTTGTACAGAGTTATATACAAGTTCATAAAAGAGGGATGTTGCAGAAATTTAATAATCTTTACTTGGGATGAACTATTAATCATCTAGCACCTTATAAAGAACAATGGGCTACCACGTCTTTATAGAAAATAGACATTCATTTTTTCATGGGTAACTTTTATGGTACTGTAGATTTTAATAGATTGTAGCACTAGTACAGACCCAATTAGTATGGTTTATAGCTTGGCCCGTCTTTGGAGTTTAGCATCATCAGAACCTCTTGGCGACTTGTTTATAATCTCGCTGATATATGTTTTGACTAGTTAAGAAATTTCTTATGTTTACTTCAATGCCACTGTTTCGTATTGGATTGAGAATAAGCAGGATCTGAAGTATTCTATTGAAACAATAAATATACACCCTTAATCCCTGTTCGATTAATCCATTTACGCTCAGCAAATAAAACCCCCACCTTTTCATTTTTATTTATGGTTTTGTGGTCAATTTCCTATTTTGGTCCCTTTCCGTTCTCTTGTAGATAGTGCCATTGTGATTATTTATTTATTTATTATTATAATTTTTTTTTTTTTTGCAGAGTACTTAAACGGGGAGGACGAATTCTCTGCCTTGAACTGAGCCATGTGGAACTCCCAGTGTTTAAAGAGTTGTAAGTACTTTTAACGACTAGCTCCTTTTATGCGCCATATACATGCTGTTGAACATTTTATCTTATTTCACTTACTGTGGGCACTCAAACTGGGTTCATTTGTATGAACACAGTTACATGAAGTTGTTGTTTAGTTGATACACATAAAATACTGGTTGCTTAAACTGTATTTGTTTGATTAGGTTTTAAATAAGTCCTGGATACTTTAGCAAGAAGTTCCTCAAATATCACTTCATTCTATGCAGTTTTCATGCATCTTTAACCATCCTTTGACTTTGTATAGGTATAATATGCTAAAGTTTCCTCATGTCAGGTATGATTATTACTCATTCTCGGTCATTCCGGCCTTGGGAGAGCTAGTTGCAGGCGATCGAGAATCTTATCAATATTTGGTCGAGAGCATTCGTCGTTTCCCTTCACAGGTAAAGTGCTTGAATTGGTCACAATAACAGCCAGAGTCTAGTGGGTGGTCCATGGTATGGTTGTGACAGTGCAAAGCCATCCGTTTAAGAGCATGTTTGATTCCCATTTTTTTTCAAAATACATTTTTCTCTCTTCTTTTCAACCACACATTTTTCAATAAAATAATATTACACGCAAATTCATAACTTTTTCCTTATTTTTAACAATACATTCTTCATCAAAACACTATTCCAGAATACATTATTTCCCAAAAAAAGGGGCTCAAACATGCTCTAAATCCCACCCAAAAAAAAAAAAAAAAATTGAAATTAATTTATGCATGCTTTTATATTAGAATTGTTGCGTCTTTTTGATAATTGAGACCTGAAAAACAAAACCTATTGAATTTACATTGATGCGTGCTCTTATATTATGATTGTTATTACCTCTTATGTTTTTCTTTTTTGGTTTGAGGGGTGGGGTCATGGGCGTGTGCATGTGCATGTTTTACTTGGGAAATTCTGATTGGTATTGATCATTGAATTGTAAAAGAAATAAACACACACATATATATTTATATATAAAGAGAGAATTTAAATTCAACTCATAATGTGCATTAAATGATAAAACTAAATCACAAATTTAGATATCCATTTCTTCTGCAAAGAACTAAGCCTTGTTGGTTATTATGCATTGATTTGTGTGTTCTCCCTTGTACATAGCCCTCTTCTTCGTTCTATCTGCATCTTCGTCTAGTTCTTTTATCTTCAAGTCATTTTGTCATCTTGTGCTTGATGGGTGATGTTATAAAGAATGCTAGTAGGTTCATGTTTGACCAACTTCATCGTCCAAAATTAAACAAGATGCAGAACTGGTGTATCTATTCTGATACTACGCATAAAAAAATCAGTGTCTAGAGTGGTGGTGTAGGCTGGAGTATTTACTTGCAGCTTTCTGATTATACCAACATTATCTCACACAGTCACAGTGACACTTTGCGTCTTAAGCAAAGCATAAATTCTTGTGTCTATGGACATTTATCTAAGATAATTTTTTAAAATTTATTCTTATGTAAGTGAACACTTGTTATGACTATGATAATATTTAGCCCCTGTTTGGTTTGGATAGAAACTAGTTTTTAGTAGATTTTGATAAAAGTTGGTGAAATGTGTGGTTGAAAAGTTGATAAAAGTTGTAGATCCCATGAATTTTGTGGTAAAAAAATGAGTTCAAAAAAATGGGGGTCAAACAGGGGCTCAGTGAGGTTTATATGTTCAGTTTCTTTGAGACTAGTTCTTGCCTTCGTGGTTTTACCCATATTTGTAATGGTAAATTTTATTTTATGCATGCAGGAGAAATTTGCCTCAATGATTGCAGAAGCCAGGTTTCAAAAAGTTGAGTATGAAAATCTTGTTGGAGGTGTCGTTGCCATCCATTCTGGGGTGAAGTTTTAGGATTATACGCTATCTTCTGTTCTTTCTTACCGCTTCTTTTTCTGTTTTCATTTTTCCCTTTTGTTAGTTCAAGTTAGTTATCAGGCAAAAAATCTTTATCTGGAACAAAATAAACAGGGGTTCTGGATGTCCCTTTTTGTAACTTGAAGAAAGTTGTTGGACTAAGTTATTTCAATATGAGAAACATTACTTAAATGATCTATTGACTGTATATTTGGTATGCTGGACTTGATTGGGTCGTACTTGAATGATCTTTCATTATTTTAAGGGTAGTGCTACATGTGTACTTTCCATATGCATAATCGTTGATGTCGCGGAAATCTCTCGATAGATCTTGATTCCGGGCTCAGAAAACAATCAAACGAACATCGGCTCGATCCAAGACTTTAGCCTTCACTTTGGATAGTCCTCATTCTCTCCATCCCCACAAAGGAGAAGGGATGGTGGTGGTATAGGAAGAAGAAGAGGAGGCAACAATGGTGGGAATCACTCCAACAAACCTCCCAAGTCGGCTACCCCTCAACCCTATCGGCCCTCTCTTCCACACACAAACTCACTCAGAATTGCATGTTCAATTATCCACATAGAAAACGGCTGGAATAGATGGATATATATAGGTATAGTTTAGGTCATTCCAATTGGGCTTAAGGTTCACTAAGTGAGCTACCAATTAACTTAAATTAATGGGTTAATTTTCAACTCCATATTAATCACTAAATGGTCCAACTAACCAAATAATCATTCAATCCAAACTCGAGCCATTCAAAAGTGTAATTCGTCTCCGAGTCGAGGCAAGTCCATGGTGTCGATAAATAATTCGACAACTGTTTTAAATCATCGCCCGGGATTATTGGGTATCAAAAAACCCAACAATCTCCACCTTGATACCCGATAATCTGCAAGTAACCAAAACACAAAGTGCAAACTTGCACAATCAAGGTAATCCAATAAAATTAGTAT
>NW_019244837.1:75659-77899 GCF_002742605.1 Olea europaea var. sylvestris | reverse complement strand
GAAAAATATTTTTCTTTGTTGGGTAAAAATAGCTTTAAAAATCACCGTTTTAAAAATTTGTTGACTCAAATTATTACTTCATAACATATACTTTAATTGTTAAGTTTTATCAATTTATTTTGTAAAATTCTTTATTCTTTTAAGAGTTTGAAAAATATTTTTCTTTTTGGGGTTTAATCAATACTTTACATATAAACTTCATCTTGTCTTGCTTAAATTAATTTGAAACTTGATAATACATACATAATTCAAAAAATGTCTTTTGAATCCTTATCATTTTGGGTTGTATTGAATTACATTTTCATATGTATATGATTTTTTACTTTTTAATGCATTTATATATTGATTGGAGATTCTTTTAACATAAATGAATTAAATATTAGTGAACAATCTCTCTATAGTGAGTGGTCGTTTGATAAATGCTTGACGCTCCGCCCTAGCTCACTCGAGTGGCTGGATTCGTCCCTGATTAGAGCCTATATAGATGTACCAATATATCGAACTGGTCTGAAAATTTTCATTGTCCCGTTTATTTCCTTTTCTACTCCCGGAGTTTAAAACAAAAAAAAAAATTGAAAAGAAAAGAAAGGAAAGGGGAAAAAAATGTTATTGATTGCAAAAGGGTCTTCCACACTAGAATTGGAAAACTAAAATTGCAAAAATGGTTGTTTCGATAGCGAACAACAAAATAATTTATCTATTAGAATTCAAAACTTTTATAACTTCAAAGAGTTAGCATCACTTCTTTACACGTGAGACCTACAATATGTCGTGCTAACGTGTGTAAATAGGGCATTGTACTAAATGTGAGAATGAATCAGGTTGTGCGGAAAATCATTAGCCTTCCATTAAAGAACATAATTGATACGTTGAACTCAAATAAGATTGAATATGGTACTCGATATCTTATGTACTCTTATAAGTAGGTCTAATTTGACACACAAAACATAGCATAAAAGTCTGATATTCATGAAACTATGGAAGAAAATGTTAAGAATATAGATTTTGGGATTAATATGGAAACTATTTCCTAATTCAAGGCAAGGATTGTCCTTGAACGTCATATATTCTTAATATAGCACATAAACTTTGCATGAGTAACCAAGACATGTTCAAGAACAATTTTGATTTATTTATATTAAATTATCTGTCTGCAAATGTTAAAAAAAAAGGGTGGGGGGGTTGGTTTTAAATTAAGTATAAGTTTGATGAATGTACCCTTATTTCCACTCTTATTGGCTGTCTAGATAGCCTTGCATGAGACGAAGAGAGTAAAATATAGCCAAGAATGACTTGCCGAATCAATGGCAAGCCCAAATTTAGTCGGCAAACCATTCCTGGCTGCGTTCCGCTCTCTACCTCTTCATGCAAAGGCACTCCGACAATACATTTCCTCAACCAAGTTTTGTGGATGGCACAGAGAAACACAATCCTATAAATAGGAAAACGTGAGAGGCAGTGATTATGGCGGTGGCGGGGTGGGGGGATTTAGCATCATAAATGAGAGGAGACATATTCTCATTCCAATAAGCTGGAAAAGAGGGATTTTTTTATTTTTATTTTTTTGGTATTTTAGATTAAATCTTAATTGATTATTCAATTTGACTTTTAAGTATGAAATGATCAAGTAGTCGAACCAAAACTTATCCTAATGATAAAGACATTTGAGTCACAAATCCGACAAATGGGATCTTTTCATATAAACTTTATATCCACTATACATTATTCACGTGATAATATGAATCTGAAACTTTTTTTGTTGGTTGAGGTGCATCTACAAATGCTATACCTTGGAATCCATTTTAGATTAAAGTGGGTTAGAATTGGTCAGAATTCCTTCAAATTTATTGGATATCGAAGTTGAAATGCAACCTTTGCAGTGTATGAAGTTCGATACGTCAATGTGGCTATGTATTGATGCATGACAAACGAATCTATGAGTTTTGACATAAAAATGTCATATGCAAGTCTCCCACCCTCAACGGACATTGTTAAAAAGGGTTAAAAGTCAATGGTTTGACAATTTGAAATGAACTCAGATGAACTTATTTATTTCGCTTTAATAAGAAACATGATTTGGTTGAGAATCCAATATTGTCGAATTTTGTACATAGAGCAACTAGCGATTTGATTCATATTGATGTTGGTATCCTTAGGGATAATTTCAAAGTGAAGAGGAATTTGAGGTTTGCAAAAATTATGAAAGACAAATGCAGAAACAATAGGGAGTTAAGCAGAAC
>NW_019244837.1:70445-74358 GCF_002742605.1 Olea europaea var. sylvestris | reverse complement strand
TGAAAAAGGGGAAAAAATGACGAAGTACAAAGTTGAGGACCAAATTGCAAATATCCAATGGTTGAATTGGACCATAAGAGACATTTTAAAATTTATGGGAGTCAATTGGATGCAATTAGAAGTCAAAAAGGAATGGAATATCATCAGAATATTACTATAAATCGACTTCTAATTACATGATATATTTTTCAGATTTTTAGTCAAGGATTGCGACCAATTTTTGGCATGGTAAACGTCCGAATTGGAAAATATCTATTTCTAGGAAAATTGTATCCTTTTTAGTTAGATTTCCAACGCATTTTGATCAGATATCTGGAGACAAAGTTATGATCAAAATACTGACTGCTATGCAGAGATTTGTTGTTATCGAGAGAGACAATAGGATCATTAGCACAAAATAATAAATATTGTGAGATTCAATAGAGGATAGAGATATACCTCTATACTTTATATAATTTTTATAAATGACCATTTGGGTAATTCACTCACATGTAGAAAGATGACCAATTACAATAAGAAAAAATTACTTGAAACCATGTTTTTTAAGTTTCAATTTCATTAATCAAACATTAGGAGGAATTGATTGTTGGAAAAACCCAACATTACATAGGCCCTGTTTGATTTACATTATTTGGAAAAAAATACATCTTAAACAGTGATTTGACATAATATATATTACACATTTTTCAATAAAATAATATTACACACATATTCAAAAGTTTTTCTTATTATTAAACCACACATTTTTTCATCAATACACTATTCAAAAATGCATTTTTCCTCCCAAAATAATGTGGCTCAAACAAGGGCATATTAGGTAATGGTCAAATCTAAACTATTGCATCCACTTAACATTAACCTTAAAAAAATAAAAAAAAAATAATTCAGGTGGTAATATTACATGAATATATACTTAGGTCACAATTAGATAACAAAACTGATCACAGTCAAAATCTATAATATACATATCACAATCATCTATGAAAACATGTCACAATTCTATATTGTCTGATTTTTTATAAGTTTTTTGAAATTGTATTTTTAAACTATTGTAGTTGTGAAATATTTTCTTATAATGATTAACTAGCCCAAAATAAAAATAATAAGGAGGTGTTTGGTTTGTTGTTTTCAAGTCTTTTTCAATTATCAATTTTCAACTTTGTAAAATACTGAAAATGTTTGATACGATGCATTTTCAAAAAAAATAGTCAAACTTATAACATAAAATTCGAAAAGCATTTTTGGCGTTTTAAATTTTTCAGTGAAAATTCTGAAAGCACTCAAAATATGAAAAATAACCGTTTAAATAAAATTTAAAAAATTTAAAATTTAAAAAAAAATTATTTTAAAATTTAAAAAAAATTCTATAAATAAATGATAACTTCTTAAAAATAAAAAAATAAAAATTTTGTAAAAAATAAAATCTAAAATACTAAAAACTAAAATTCTAAAAAAAAATTGAAAAAATAAAAAATAATTTTCAGTTTTATTTTCTATATTATTAACTCAATTTATTAATCATTTTAATATAATTTTTAGAGAGAAAAAATATTGTAAAATTCAAAAATTTTAAAATGTGTCTGCTACTTGATAATATATTATTGAATAATCAAATTTCATGAAATAAAGTATCATAAAATAATTTTTCAAAATTTGAAATCAAACATGTTTTTTGATCTTCCATTTCAAGATATAATTTTTCAAAATAACAAACTAAACAAGTAAACACATTTTTAACAATTTTAAAATAGACATCCAGAGTAGAAAACTAAAATGAGCTAAAAGCTGAAATATTAAAAACTAAAACACAAATCAAACGGACCCTAAACGATCCAAATCAAGAGGCTTGAAATTTCAGTTTGCGAATATCTCACTTAGGGCATACTTAAAGCATGAACTCGCCTGCCAAAAAATTGGAACAAACATACTTAAGGAAGAACGAGGATGCAATAAAGAAGGTAAAATAATTAAAAGAATGGGCGACAAAAAGAAAGTAGCGGTTTCCCTTTTGTTCTCTCATTTCAACATCTTTGCTTCCCTTTTATTTTCTCTCTTTCTTCCAAGTTTTCTCCTTCTCCTAGTTCTCTTATGCTTTTTCATTTTTATTTTCTGCTATTGTTGTCCTTGCTTTCAGTTTCGTATCAGGAAATAGTCGAACTCCCATCTTATTTGCTCAAGGTGTCCAAAGTTTAAAGTTTTATGGGGAACCTTATTTTGAAAATCATCCGAGGCTTATGCTTTGAGGTATGCCTCGCATGTGAAAGTGCCTCAAATCTTGACCAAATAATATGTCACAAATATTAAAATCAATTCTGTCAGAAAACTTTTGTTGATCTGTCTCTCAATAGTGTTGATACATTTGAATTAACCAAAAAGATTGATTTCTTTACAATACGTTCACCTACTTACACTTACTCCCATTTAGTTTTGCTAAATTTCAAATTTTTAGTAGATTTTGATAAAAATTGATGAAATATGCAAAAGCACGATCTTATCATCAAACGGTGATTTCATGCAATATATACATTCAGGTGATGGAAGAATGAACAGAAGCATTCATATGAACAAGAATTACATTAAAAGTGGAATGTAAATCTCTTAATAAGTAATCTATTTAGAGCATGGTTTCATCTGCCTTTGCTGGAACAAAAAATTTACTTATGAGTAAGTTCGACTCTCTTAAATAATGTCTCGAGAACCTTGCATAAGAAGAAGAGAGTCAAATATAACCAGGAATAACTTGCCGATTAAAAGCAATTGCAAGCACAATTTCTTCCTGAACCAATATACATGGATGCCGGCAAATTATTCCTGGCTGCAATCCACTCTCTACCTCTTCATGCAAAGCCCTCTGACAAACATTTCCTCAGCTTGTGGAGAGATGAGCACTACCATTTAAATAGGAAAAGAAAGGGGCTTGTTATGTGATTATAATGAATGGAGAAGACATATTCTCATCCCAATATGCACTAGAAAGCTCTATTTGATTCATTATTATAGTTGACTATAAGTATGAATAGACCTAACAAAAATTATCTTATTAGTCATTGTTTAACCCTCATTTCTTAAAATTCATTTTTAATCACACATTTCATGTGGCAACAACTTTTATTAACTTTTTAACCATACATTTCATCAATTTTTATCAAAATTTACTAAAAATTTGATTTTATCAAAACCAAATGACAACTTAATATATATGATGTGGCAGGAAATAAAGTGAGAATGATAAACACCAAGATATAAACACTTTAAAATCATATCGGCTAGGTGGATTCTCGAGAATTTGAAAATCAAGAGTTCATTGTTTCATAAAGAATACCAAACTATTGATGAAAATTGAGACAAATGCCAAGTTGACCCCCCATTTTGGGGGAAAATATTATTCTGGAATAGTGCCTTTTTTTTTTTTTTTTTTCCTTAGAAGAATATGTGGTTAGAAGTGAGTTTTGAGAAAAAATAATTTTTTCGATAAAATGGGACTCATACAATGGCCTAATAATAAAATCTATCTGACGGTGAATCATAGCTAGTATTAATTTTTAAAGAAAACTCTCCAATCCTAACTTTTACTTTATAAAGTCATGAAATAATCCCCAAACCATTAACAATAAGGGCGCGTTTCATTGTAAGCATAGAATTTGCATGGAAAAAAAATAAATTGGATAATTGGCAGAAAACGTCTATATATTTCATTTTTTGACATTTTCATCCATTTTTTACAATTTTCCCTTCTATTTAAAGCAAAAACAAAACAAAAGAAAAATAACAAACTAATTGCAACAAAAGTCCCAATTTTTCAAAAAATTATAATATTCTTAAAAAAATAAATCTTTATTGTTGCTTGCCATCAGAATTTCAAACAAAATTATAAAACCTTTACAAATTCGAGACCACACACATACATTGCGGT
>NW_019244837.1:59771-63893 GCF_002742605.1 Olea europaea var. sylvestris | reverse complement strand
GCGCGCGAGTGTAACTTTCCTTATTCGATTGGAACTCATTTGGAAACCAATTTGGACGTGATTTTTCACCAATTTTCGGCCACTACAGATACCCAACAGGAGAATACACAAAGGGGGCTCTCATACTTTTCTTTTATACATAATATACTCAAATATTCATCAATTATCATCATAAAGGAGGAGAATTCATTGTTTTTGTGAGAGAATTGAAGAGGACTTACAAGAATTCAATTAAGTGAAGATTCAAACTTGGTATTGGACAAAGAAGAGAGGGTGCAAGTGGAGAATTATTAAGAAACCATTGAATAGATTCAAGATTTCAAGATTTGTCTTCATTTTCTCAATTTATGAAAAATCCGAGTTTATGTTTTTCCACTTATATATGATTTCTTGTAATTTAAATATGTTAGGCTAATTTTTCATATTTACTAGGATGTGATGAACCCTTGTTATGAATTTTTAATTTGAATAATTTAATTGACGGTAATTTATTTAATTGTTTGGATGTTTATTATCGTTTTTATACTTTTCAATTACTTGGCCACTAGTTGAATTGTTTGTGAATTTTGTTGTTATCGAGAGAGACAATAGGATCATTAGCACAAAATAATAAATATTGTGAGATTCAATAGAGGATAGAGATATACCTCTATACTTTATATAATTTTTATAAATGACCATTTGGGTAATTCACTCACATGTAGAAAGATGACCAATTACAATAAGAAAAAATTACTTGAAACCATGTTTTTTAAGTTTCAATTTCATTAATCAAACATTAGGAGGAATTGATTGTTGGAAAAACCCAACATTACATAGGCCCTGTTTGATTTACATTATTTGGAAAAAAATACATCTTAAACAGTGATTTGACATAATATATATTACACATTTTTCAATAAAATAATATTACACACATATTCAAAAGTTTTTCTTATTATTAAACCACACATTTTTTCATCAATACACTATTCAAAAATGCATTTTTCCTCCCAAAATAATGTGGCTCAAACAAGGGCATATTAGGTAATGGTCAAATCTAAACTATTGCATCCACTTAACATTAACCTTAAAAAAATAAAAAAAAAATAATTCAGGTGGTAATATTACATGAATATATACTTAGGTCACAATTAGATAACAAAACTGATCACAGTCAAAATCTATAATATACATATCACAATCATCTATGAAAACATGTCACAATTCTATATTGTCTGATTTTTTATAAGTTTTTTGAAATTGTATTTTTAAACTATTGTAGTTGTGAAATATTTTCTTATAATGATTAACTAGCCCAAAATAAAAATAATAAGGAGGTGTTTGGTTTGTTGTTTTCAAGTCTTTTTCAATTATCAATTTTCAACTTTGTAAAATACTGAAAATGTTTGATACGATGCATTTTCAAAAAAAATAGTCAAACTTATAACATAAAATTCGAAAAGCATTTTTGGCGTTTTAAATTTTTCAGTGAAAATTCTGAAAGCACTCAAAATATGAAAAATAACCGTTTAAATAAAATTTAAAAAATTTAAAATTTAAAAAAAAATTATTTTAAAATTTAAAAAAAATTCTATAAATAAATGATAACTTCTTAAAAATAAAAAAATAAAAATTTTGTAAAAAATAAAATCTAAAATACTAAAAACTAAAATTCTAAAAAAAAATTGAAAAAATAAAAAATAATTTTCAGTTTTATTTTCTATATTATTAACTCAATTTATTAATCATTTTAATATAATTTTTAGAGAGAAAAAATATTGTAAAATTCAAAAATTTTAAAATGTGTCTGCTACTTGATAATATATTATTGAATAATCAAATTTCATGAAATAAAGTATCATTAAATAATTTTTCAAAATTTGAAATCAAACATGTTTTTTGATCTTCCATTTCAAGATATAATTTTTCAAAATAACAAACTAAACAAGTAAACACATTTTTAACAATTTTAAAATAGACATCCAGAGTAGAAAACTAAAATGAGCTAAAAGCTGAAATATTAAAAACTAAAACACAAATCAAACGGACCCTAAACGATCCAAATCAAGAGGCTTGAAATTTCAGTTTGCGAATATCTCACTTAGGGCATACTTAAAGCATGAACTCGCCTGCCAAAAAATTGGAACAAACATACTTAAGGAAGAACGAGGATGCAATAAAGAAGGTAAAATAATTAAAAGAATGGGCGACAAAAAGAAAGTAGTGGTTTCCCTTTTGTTCTCTCATTTCAACATCTTTGCTTCCCTTTTATTTTCTCTCTTTCTTCCAAGTTTTCTCCTTCTCCTAGTTCTCTTATGCTTTTTCATTTTTATTTTCTGCCATTGTTGTCCTTGCTTTCAGTTTCGTATCAGGAAATAGTCGAACTCCCATCTTATTTGCTCAAGGTGTCCAAAGTTTAAAGTTTTATGGGGAACCTTATTTTGAAAAGCATCCGAGGCTTATGCTTTGAGGTTTGCCTCGCATGTGAAAGTGCCTCAAATCTTGACCAAATAATATGTCACAAATATTAAAATCAATTATGTCAGAAAACTTTTGTTGATCTGTCTCTCAATAGTGTTGATACATTTGAATTAACCAAAAAGATTGATTTCTTTACAATATGTTCACCTACTTACACTTACTCTCATTTAGTTTTGCTAAATTTCAAATTTTTAGTAGATTTTGATAAAAATTGATGAAATATGCAAAAGCACGATCTTATCATCAAACGGTGATTTCATGCAATATATACATTCAGGTGATGGAAGAATGAACAGAAGCATTCATATGAACAAGAATTACATTAAAAGTGGAATGTAAATCTCTTAATAAGTAATCTATTTAGAGCATGGTTTCATCTGCCTTTGCTGGAACAAAAAATTTACTTATGAGTAAGTTCGACTCTCTTAAATAATGTCTTGAGAACCTTGCATAAGAAGAAGAGAGTCAAATATAACCAGGAATAACTTGCCGATTAAAAGCAATTGCAAGCACAATTTCTTCCTGAACCAATATACATGGATGCCGGCAAATTATTCCTGGCTGCAATCCACTCTCTACCTCTTCATGCAAAGCCCTCTGACAAACATTTCCTCAGCTTGTGGAGAGATGAGCACTACCATTTAAATAGGAAAAGAAAGGGGCTTGTTATGTGATTATAATGAATGGAGAAGACATATTCTCATCCCAATATGCACTAGAAAGCTCTATTTGATTCATTATTATAGTTGACTATAAGTATGAATAGACCTAACAAAAATTATCTTATTAGTCATTGTTTAACCCTCATTTCTTAAAATTCATTTTTAATCACACATTTCATGTGGCAACAACTTTTATTAACTTTTTAACCATACATTTCATCAATTTTTATCAAAATTTACTAAAAATTTGATTTTATCAAAACCAAATGACAACTTAATATATATGATGTGGCAGGAAATAAAGTGAGAATGATAAACACCAAGATATAAACACTTTAAAATCATATCGGCTAGGTGGATTCTCGAGAATTTGAAAATCAAGAGTTCATTGTTTCATAAAGAATACCAAACTATTGATGAAAATTGAGACAAATGCCAAGTTGACCCCCCATTTTGGGGGAAAATATTATTCTGGAATAGTGCCTTTTTTTTTTTTTTTTTTCCTTAGAAGAATATGTGGTTAGAAGTGAGTTTTGAGAAAAAATAATTTTTTCGATAAAATGGGACTCATACAATGGCCTAATAATAAAATCTATCTGACGGTGAATCATAGCTAGTATTAATTTTTAAAGAAAACTCTCCAATCCTAACTTTTACTTTATAAAGTCATGAAATAATCCCCAAACCATTAACAATAAGGGCGCGTTTCATTGTAAGCATAGAATTTGCATGGAAAAAAAATAAATTGGATAATTGGCAGAAAACGTCTATATATTTCATTTTTTGACATTTTCATCCATTTTTTACAATTTTCCCTTCTATTTAAAGCAAAAACAAAACAAAAGAAAAATAACAAACTAATTGCAACAAAAGTCCCAATTTTTCAAAAAATTATAATATTCTTAAAAAAATAAATCTTTATTGTTGCTTGCCATCAGAATTTCAAACAAAATTATAAAACCTTTACAAATTCGAGACCACACACATACATTGCGGT